>NW_009258124.1:1004292-1051932 GCF_000149755.1 Phytophthora sojae
CCATTTTTCGGCGAAGGTGTTTCGATTTTTTTCGATTTTTTATTTAGACGGCACATGCATGAAGTTCACACTGTTCCTCCGCTTAGTTGATAATAACATGGAAGGAAAGAGGAAACAGCCGGCTATCACGACCTTCTTTGTGAAGAAGCCCCGTCAAGAGCCCGAAGACTTTGACAAGGCCCGCAGTATTGAATCAGATCCTGGGCCACGACCCCAACCTGTAACGCTGCGCGAAAAACAAGAGCAATCAGCGTTGGAATGGTGTTCGCTCAACAAAATTCCTGATAGAGCCGAAGAATGTTCCGCTGGAGACTTTGTTAGGCGGGATCCTGCTCACAGACCACCAAATTTATTTTTCGTTTTTTTTTTAAGCACTGATTGCCGATCCTACAATCCTACGTTCGCCTCGGTCCTTACCAACCGCAACTCAAGCAATATCCGGCCCGTGACATCGGTGGATGCATGCGTGCTTTTCGGGCCCAGTGGTTTGAAAACAAATCATGGCTCGAATACTCTCCTTCGACGGACGCGGTGTATTGCTTACGCTGCTACCTCAGCCGAGAAGTAATGACGCAGCAAAGCGAGCTCACAGTGTATGCACAACCTACAACGCGTTGGTTTGGAGTCCAAACCAACACTATTCGTAGGTCCAGTCCTCGCCGACGAGGCGCAGGCATGAAAGCGAGCGTCCCGGGAGGGAACTCAGTGCAAGGGCCGCCTCAACGCCAGGAGGTTTGGCCCCAGAGCGTCACTCCCTTGCCGCGAGGCCCGCACCGTCTTCCAGTGCAGGCTTCCTTGTTTCCTTGTCGTGGCCGCCGCGCTCGCGCCCGCCTCTTCACTTGCGCGGTGTAGATACATCCTTCTGTCCACCCTCGCTCGCTTTGCGGGGAGTTCGCAGAGGGGGAGGATCCCTTCACGGCTTGAGTCTCCTTCGCGTAGGATTCGACGGCTGGGCATACGCGGTCGATCATGCACGCTGGGAGAGCTCCTGGGGCGCGGGTGGTCATCCGGGGGGCTTCTTGGTGCCCTCGCCGCTCCACTTCTTCCGTTCCCCCCAGCCACCCCCCTCGAGGGACCCATTGCCTCGTTAAGGGTCCGGAAGCCAGTGCGATCTCGAAGTCTTGTCTCTTGGTCACTTGTCCCAAACTTGGCAAATTGCGAACTGAAAAAAAATGTATAAAAGACTAGATGATAATGTTTTCCCGCTACCGCGGCTCTACCTTCGGTTCAGACGTCGTGCTGTTGAAGCACGACGCGGGCACGTGACGTGCTGCAGGGGCTGCAGGCGCCAATCCGTTCGCCACCATGACCCACGGAGGTGGCAACCCCTAGACCAATGAACTGAGCAGACCTCAAGCGGCGGCGTGTCCACATGTGCATGACCCATGCGCGCTGGCTGACAAGCATGATGCCGAGCTCGTGATGGCATGGACAAGGACTACGCCGGTCACGGCCTCAAGCATGTCATCACAGTAGACTACCCGCATAAGCACTTCCCCACCGTGAATGAATACCTGCTCAACAGGCCGAAGCACAATCGACGCTTCGACACGCAGCCGTTCGCAACCGTCTTCTTGCTTACTGACCCCATATACTGGGACGCAGAGCTGCCCATCGTCATGGGCATCTTGTGCTCGCCCTCGGGGCTGCTGTTCGTGTACACGATAAAGAGTGACGACAATAGTGAGCGTGAGAACATCCCGTTGTACTCCGCGTAATTAGGCTTCAAGTGAATCCGCAAGTCCCGCTTGCCTTGCTACGCTACGGATCGTACCTCGCCGATGGCCACTCACAAAGAAAATCGTACTAACTAGTAACTCCGTAGTCTGGAGTGTCGATGCAAATAACAGCGGTAGGTATATTTTATTGTGGTTGGGCGTAAAATGCCACACAGCAGTCGTATTGTACTATTGCTATTAAATAGTTTCGTAAATTCAGTGACCAACTCTTGTATTGGGTTTCTGCGTTTTGTTGACGATGCTGTGCGGAATCGCGCTGATCGATGCTGAAGCTGATCGACTCGATCGAGCTCTACCTGTGGATCTGCAAACTGGCTACGTGGTGTTCTAAAAACATGTATAATATTCCTATGCAAAAAGTATCGCTGTCTGCACAGTATAGATCTGTAAGTCTTAGTTATGCGAGCACCATCACATTTGGGCCACGGGCATACTTGCCGTTAGACAAGCAATAATTTGCAATCGAGAAACTCTTGGGAGGCTTGGTAGAGAGAGAATAAAAATACGTCCCGAAGCTTTAAGCACGCACTATTATAGTGGAGAAGATGTGTCGCTACTGATGATATTAATTAAGGTGGTGTAGTCCATGTTTCTAGAGTTCCGTTGAGGACACATGAATTGCCTACCGCGCCCTAAATAAATGTATCATGCGACCGAAATGATTATCGTCCTAGAATCTATCCGAAGCAACGGAAACAAAAAGTGTTGTTGCAATCTGTCACAGAGCATTCCGGCACGCTGCAAAATAAAAGCGCAGTGATAAACAATCTGATAAGTGTCTTCATGTTGTCCTACTTATTGAAATGTCTTTAGTCTGTGTGGCCGTACTTGTACACATCCGTACTGGACAGCTAAACTAAGAAGGGCACATCAGTCGACAACCAGCTTACTAGTGAAAAACCATCCTAAGCCTTTTACTGAAACTTGTTCGCATGAGCAGACCTCTACTAATGCGGGAAAAAAATCATCTTTCCCTCTTTTTCAGCAAATATGATATTTTTGAAGTGCAAAATATGGGTGGTAAAGTGGACTTCTATTTGAGCTTAATTCACTGACCTATAGAAGCTTGATACTCCGGAGTATGTAGTGAGACGTGTCTGTATGTCGACCGTCTTTGAGTACTTTTGTTGCTGTTGCATCTGGGGTGTGGAATCTGCAACCGTTTTTCTTGTCATGTAGTTGGGGATCAAAGCTCCTCCGGTGCTGTGAGTATCGTAGATGATCGTAGTTCTTGTTTTTGCCATCAACTTAGATGCTCGGAGCGCAGTTCCAGCAGGTGTACCCCACTGTACTGAGAAAAGAGCGCCCAAGTCCTTGGCGAGTGCGGCTGCTGGACCCGTTTCTTGATTGTTGGTCTTGAGTTGTTGGAGCTGCACTTGTAGTTTCTTGTCGAGGCTATCGATGCTGAGATACGTTGAGCCCGGGGTTGTTGTCGCACTGAGCTCTGTCAACCCTTGGTTCAGTGTTCGTGCTGCGGCTTCCGTCGGAGTATTTGTTGGCCCCATGTAGAGACTCTTTTGAAGTGCAAAATATGGATGGGATTCACTATTTAGTAAGTTATTGCTTGAAGTATATGAAGCTAAAGCGAAGCCATACTGCTACTGCACGCCGTATGGATCGAATTGTTAACCACTTAATTGGTTTATGAAGCATTATTTCAGGTTTCACAGCGTTATCGGAGGTCCCATTTGTGAGAAATCGGCCCCAGCAATTGGATCATTAGTCAAAATTACGAAAACTATACATGTAGCAACCACGCAACATCGCTAATGAAGGTGATATCGGGGAAGCTTAACGAATACTCTGTAATGCTTTAGTTCTATTAGACTTTGAGTTATGGAGCGACAAGGAGGCTGGCGGCAATCATTCTTGCTGAGTTTCACAATTATTGCAGTTTGTGCCAGTAGTATTCGTGACTTACTATCTACAGCGTTATACTGGGAACACCCGAAGAATGAGGGTGTGGACAGCTCCCAACGGATTAATTGGACGCGTAAGCGTAACCTGGCGCAACCTTCGTGCTACACGAGCCAGAAGGATGTCGACCGAGCAGGTTCAACGGCAACTTTCAGCAAGGCAGGAAATGCACATCGACATCAACAGCCCATGCACCAGCTTCAGAAAGTGAACTGCGGCACGCCCACAGTTCTCCCTTATCACGGCAATCAGCACCGGTACCAGCACCAGCATTTTATACCCCAGGTATTCCCAGCCAAGTCGAAGACAATCTAGTTTCACGTTAAACACAGATTGTCGTTGACAACCCGGAATCGTGGTGTGCGGAAACTCACAAAATCATCTTCTGGTACGGGATTCGCTAGAGGAATGAGAAGTTACCGGCTTAAAGTGCTGATACATGTATTTTTGATGTATATTGCGTTGTTAGTGGTGTGGTCGACTTGAGCTGAATAGTATCACTTCATGTAGAAGAAATCCTTATGTCCGAGAGAGAGACAGAAAGAGAGAGAGAGAGAGAGAGAGAGAGAGAGAGAGAGAGAGAGCTGCAAACTCGAAAAGGAAGCCACGGTAAGGTCATACTGATATCAACCCTGACTCAAACCTGATGGTAAAAAAATGCTCTGCCGAGATCTTATATGAAAGTGAAGGAGAGGGATAATCTCCAGCAGAGAGATAAAGTATACTGCCTACGTTCTCACCACTTTCCGTGTTATTTTGTATGTCATTCCTATGAAGCCAGCAACTTTTAAATGAGGGGCATCTGGTTAGTGCTGTGTAGTGTATCCCGGGTGAAAGACCAAAGTTGAACACCGGCGATGCGGGGGCTGATCCCGCACGGAATAGTAGCCGAATGTATTGATCTAACCAAACAACCACTTGCGTAGTTGCTTAGCAAATTGTGAAGTGAGGTCGAGTGGCGGATGCCGACTCTCTCTCAAATGCAGAGGGCATCTCTTGCTGGCGTGTCCAGCTGAGAGGCAGTCAGCTTGAAGTGGCTTCAAGCTGAGAGACGGACTGAAGTGGTCAGTTCCCAGGAACTGCTCCGATCCACAACTGTCGAGCCTAAGAGAACATGTAGCCTCGTACACTAATTCCTTATGCAAGCTGGGTCAGGCCTGACCAGCGATATAACAGATAGCCGACGTCTGGCAGCGTTGGACATCTTGGTCACCTGTGATCTTCCTCTGGCGTGTACGACGAACACTCCTGGTGGAATCAAGCTTGTCGCGCCTGCATCCACTACATGCTGGCAGCACACGGATAATATTTGTTTCTCAGCGCTTTAGCAACACTTGCATTAGCAATCATTTCGTGGTCAGTTGATATCCCCGAGTTGACGTGTATTGTGTCTTTCAGTCTTTTGTGCCGCTTTTTGTTGAGGATTGAGGCTCTGTACTTGCAAGAGGTCGGAATAGCAGAAGATTAGATAGCAAAGGACCGCAAAACCGACCTAGCACTTGATGCAGCTTGCTATACAAAGCAGCTACCTTCAAAGTACACAACAGTTACAGATAAAACAAATCGAAGAGACTTGTTAAATTAGTCCACGGTGCAACGAAGTGAACATTTGGATAATTAATTTTCCGAATGAAGGAAGGCACGACGAAACCCGACACTCCATCAGCCGACAAGAACCGCTGTCAGATAAGACAGTCAAGCACCGTGAACAACAAATCCGCTCATTCCGCGTTCTGCGCCGCCGAGCACAAGCACAGCGCCCGACACGAGCAGACCTCCAGTCGCACACACGACCAGCGTCACGACACCAGCTCGACAGACAGAATTTTCTAGCAACTAATCTATTCTAAGTACCCCTTAAGGCTACACAAAAACTTACACGTTGCAGCGTGCTTTATTTACTGCAGTCGGACCAACGATTATCCCCTACGACGGCCGTGACGACAGGGCGAGCTCTGCTTCAGATACCTTTCACCCGACGCCTCCGAGTAAACCCACCTTTCGAACCATGAGACCACGACTACCTGATCAAGCGCGGAATCTCAGCTACGAATGTCGTCGAGAAGGACAGTTTGAAGAACTCTTCCACGAGCCCGGCCTTCATCAATAGCACTGCGACCGCACCACAAGCGACGATCTGCACACGCATCCTGGCTGGACGTTCCGGGGATGCCTGTTACGACGACAAGAATGATAACCATGTCCAGCCCTACAGTGGGCACAACGAACGCCTACAATTGCTATCTCGATCGCGGTTACACACACGGTGCATGATGCGCCCCAGCTATCTCGACGACTACGACAACGCCTGGGCCTCCCACACGCGTATGCTGGTGTCCCGACGACGAAGCTTTCGAGTATCCCTGGTGTGACGACAAGAAACTGTGCTATCAGTTGCCGGTCAAGCTTCGTTCCCAACCACTATTCAAGACGACGCTGACTAATCCAATATCAAGACGCACGACCAAGTTATCGCTTGCTGCACAAGCACCGCAGCGGGCTCCAGCACGAGCAACTGTCTCCTTACAACAATCGATACACCCGGCATCTACAACGACGATGCGGCAACTCCAGCGGAACTGCTGTAGCAGTGGACTCAAAAATTCCGCTAGACCCCTTTCGGCAACAACACGCACTACTATCCACGTAAAACATTGCATGGGGAGCTACCGACTACGAGTCCACGAATGTTTCCCATCCGACAACATTCAGCGGCCACCGGCCAGGAGCTAGGAGTTCCACGACGAGCAGCAGACCCTACGCGCTCCACAACACCTCCGCGACCATGACTATTTCGACAACGACAAGCAGTAAACACAATACTACAGTACTCAAGACAGCAACGGCTCAGGTATTTCGGCTCAAACTTACTGCTGTGGCTTTTACAACTACGAACGCGCCACCACTGCCCCCGATCCGCTAGCAGTACGCACTCGATAATCGGCAAGGGCAGCCATTACGACAACAAATGCAAGCTGTAAGTTTGCCTTCAGTACCTACAACATCGGCAGCGGGCTGGCCGCGCAGCTCTGTTTGCTTTTACTACGACTACGACTACGACTACGATATCAGCTGCCAGCGGGGCAGTTCCGATCTCTTCTGACGACTACGACAGCGAATCCGGCACAATGCCATTAGCGCGGGCTGTTTGCATTGCTTGTTCACTATCGACGGCCACTCGGTCTCGCTCGACTTCGATGACTGCGACTGCAAGAGCGGGCTTTACGTGCAGTTCCGTTCGCTTTCGGTGACTTCGACTACGACTCCGGCAGCAAGCTGCACGTGCAGTTTCACCCGTCTATTACGACTAACTACGACATCAGCCGCGGGCTCTACGTGCGGCACCGTTCACTTTCACCAACTGCAACTCGGTATTGATCGACTCTCACGACAACGATTACGACGTCGGCAGCGGGCTGGACACGCAGTCCCGCTTGCTATCGAAGGCTACGACTACGAGTTGAGCATCGGGCTGTTCGTGCCGCTCCGTTTGCCTTCGACACTCTAAGAGTTAATGTTGCCCGGCTACTGTGACTACAACCACTACATCATCAGTGTGCAGCTCCGTTCTCATTTGACGACTACGATCTCGGTGTTTTCAGTCTCATCCAACTACAAATCAACCGGCGGGCTACCCCCGTTCGCGACCACGACTCCGAATCTGGCGACGAGCTGCACGTGGAGTCGCACCCGTTTAACTACGACTACGACTACGACCACGACTACGACATTTGCGGCGGGCTGTACGTGCAGCCGAGTTTGATTCAACACCTGCGAATTCGATCTCTCTCGACTTGTACAACTACGACTTGAACCGCGGGTGGCTCGTGCGTGGCGTTCGCTGTCGGCGGCTACCAACTCATTATCGCCCATATGCTACGACTGCGACAGGGGCAGCGAGCCGTACACGCGGCTCTATTCGCTTCGACGCATACACCTCAATGTCCTCCGTCTACTTCATTTACGACTTCGGGAGCGGACTCTGCGTGCAGTTTCTGTTATTTCGATGGCTACGAACGAAACCTGTTCTCGTCCGAATACTACGACCGCACTTCCGGCTACGAGCTGTACGCGTTATCTCGACTACGACGACCAATCCGGCTGCAAGCTGCACATGCAGCTTCGTCCGTCTATTGCGACTACGACTACAACATCAGCAGCGGGCTGTACGTGCAGGTTTGCGCGCCCTCAACAACTACAAATTCGGTCGTGTCGACTTCCACGGCTACATCATTGGCAGCCTCTGCGAATCTCTGTTGGCGTCCACGACCACGACATGATCCGTGAGCTGTACTCGCAGCCCCGTTACCGCATATAACCTCGGTGCCGTCTACTCACTACAATAACGATTTCGACTGCGGACTTACGACCAAGGCGTTTGCTTTCGACCGCTACGACGACCAACTTGACAGCGAGCTGCACGCGCAGACGCGCCCGCCTACGTCGACTACGACATCAGCAGAGGACTGCACATGAAGTCTCGCTCCCATCAACGAATACGACTACGAATCTGACGGCAAGCTGCACGTGCAGGCTCGCCCGTCTACTACGACATCGCCATGGGCAGCAGGCTGTACGTGCAGACCTGCTCGCATCAACGAATACGAATCCGGCGGCGAGCTGCACGTGCAGTCTCGTCCGTCGACTACGACTTCGACTTCAGCGGCGGGCTGTATATGCAGTCCCGTTCGCCCTCGACGACGACGACAACGAGTCGGACGGCCAGCTGCACGTGCAGCTCGCCTCTTGACCTCCACTACGACTACGACTACGACTACGACTACGACTACGACTACGACTACGACTACAACTACAACTACAACTATGACAACAACTACGGCATCAGTGGTGGGCTGTACGTGCAGCTCCGTTTACCTTCAACGACAAGCTCTACCTCAGCACCTACGACATGAGGGGCGGGTACGCATGCAGCCCGCCCGCCATCGACGCCTACGACGAGCTGTACGCGCAGCTCCGTTCGCCTCCGACTACTACGAGTTTATCGGCCGGATATTTAAACAGCCCTGTTAGCTCCAAACGACCTCGACTCCGGGATCAGCAACCACGACAAGTTGCTGGACCGATGGCAACCTCGACTACCGGTACAAATAGCGACAGCTACTACACCCGGGATCGTCACGAGCAGCGCGCTTGTCAACTTGTTCACGTCTCGCCTCCCAAACACTCTTCAGGGGGCTTTTGGCTCGCTCAACATGCTCAACTTGCCAATGCGCACGTCACCACGGCACATTTAAAAGACATCTACCGATTGGGGCAGCTTTCCGCGCGCGGCGCCAGCGACGGCTACGACATCGAACTACGACTTCGATAGCGACTGCAGATACGACAACATCACGTCCATATCGATGGCCAGGACAACGACAATGAAAAAGACAACCGGAGTGGAAGCATGACTGCGACCATGGCTACAGCTTCGACGGCGATCACGATGACGATTACGCTATTACAACGACCAGGACTACGGCTACTTAACCAACCACGACTATCGGTACAACGAAAACGACGCCTACGACAAGCTACGACTACAGCTACAGCAACGACTCTGGCTACGACAACCCGAGCGCATACGATTTCGAGCACAAGTACGACTACGGCTCCAGTCACGAGCACGATTTCTTCGGCACTCTACAGCTTCGGCGCTCGACGACGACAATAGCCTTGGGGGGTCTCGCCATTCAACGTGTTAGTGGGCCAATATTGGGGGCTGCCATTCGCCATCTTGCCTATCAACCAAAGCACCTCTGGCTTTGGCCCATTAACACAATGAAAACACCTTTACCCCCCAATTGCCTGGATGCACCGAGGAAAATCAACACTGGTGGATAGCTCCAAGAAAGCACTTTAATCGATGTTCCTGCTTTGAGAACCTTCAAAATGTCTCCCATATTCTGTCAGTGATCGCCAGAATATAGGAAAAATTCGGAAATTCCCGTATTGGTAGAGGTCAGCGCATGAGGCATGCGTGTGCAGTGTTGATACACAACCTCGATACACTCGCTTACAGATCAACTAAAATGAAGTTTGACGACGAATTAAATGATTTCTCGTCATATCAGGCTGTTAGAGCATCTCCACCTGAGTAAAACTAAAAGCAAATTGCCTTCAGATCCGTGCCTACAACGGCACAACCGTGCTAAAGACAGTGCGCAGCTCCACCGGTCATTGAGACTCGCAGAGCTCTTAGCACGGCGCCAGCAATGGCGACGGCGAGTCCTACCTGTATAGCGCTATAAAGATGAAAACGGGCCCGACAACACGTTGAGGAAGACCCAAGGATGACGTGGCATGGGCGACACTGCGGTCTGTGACGCTTGCGCTGCTTAGAGCGCTCGACTTGGCCCTGGTCGACATTTACTCGACCTTTTACTCAAAGCCTCCTCCGTTGTCAAACTTGTTCAATATTTTGATCAGCGTAAAAAATGGAGCAATTTGCTCAGCATTTACTCAAACCGGTGGAGCTGTACAAAACTAAAACTATAGCTAAATATTGACAGAAAGGGTAAAATTTAGTTTTACTCACACCCGGTGGAGATGCTCTTAAGCTTTCTTGTATGAAAAGGTTTCGATCGGCTCGGGGGGGGGGGGCATCGCGAAATTTTGTGTAGAGCACAATATTTAGTGTCGCCCCAAATTAGCAGCGAGGAAGCGCAGTGAACGAGGTGCTCAGCTAGTAGTAAGTAGTAGTAATTCGCCGCCAATGGATGTAATCTTTCTTTTTTGCGTTAACGTTTATTTTTGTGTGAGGTTAGTCGTTGGTTGTGGTGTTAGAGCACTCTTCTAACCGCATGTTTTACGGCGAAATAAGCGCTGGACACAGTATATAGCCACCTTTGATTCGCATTGGGCAGGTTGAAGACGACTACTAGATCGCTGGCGCTTAAACCGGGAGGGCATTTCTCACGTGAAAACATGAAGTGGCCATATATATATAATGCTTGATCGCTGTGGCTCAAAGGCTGTTCAGCTGTTGTCTGAAAAATCAAGTAGGACTCATCTTCATCTTCCGATGGAATGGTCGATTGAACTATAGATAAAACTTTGGCAACGTTTTACCTAGGGACTGCACAGTACGTGTATATACATGTATACAAAGAAGCAATCTATGACTCAAGGTCAACGCTTTTCAAAGCTCATGCAAGTTTGTGAAACGCGCGACAAGGAATTCATGGCTCGCTGCTTGTATCACGGTTTTGATAAGTATATCAAGCACCTGCATAATATGTACATATTATTCTGGAATAGCAGTAACCCCCGGAGGGAGTGCTGTGGCCAGCCCAACACAGGTTAATTCGGCGTCCGCCCGGTAACTGACTGTAAACTGAAGCCGGTAACTGAAGCCTGCGAACTGAAATAAACTGAATATCTGAGCTGATGCTATGGGATGACGCGTTCTCCATCCATCTCGAATCTTGCCAAACGGAACAACTATAATTGTCGTACATGTGCTAAAATGTGCATTGAGTTGGTGTGTGTAGCGCTCGTGGCAGCGAGACTATCCCCACTGCGGAGGCGCCCTGCGTCATGGTGCTGCGGCCCCGTATGTGATTGATAGTTTTAGTGCTCCTGTTTAGGCTGCCTCCGGCGGGTATCACATAGAAGGGTTACCGGGCAGATGCTGCGGCTGCGAAGCAGGCGCAGTAGATGCCCGTTGTTAGAATTAACTAGTTGACTCGAATTGTTAATATGTGCTAGATCAAAATTTGTGCTGCGAAACCGCTATCATGGCTCGAAGGTAAAACCAACTGATAGTGGCAACAAATACGCGTCGTTGTGCCCAAGTTTATCAATTAAAAAAATATTTGCATGTACAACCTCTTTGCCGTCTCTATGATGATGATCGATGATATGGAGCTGATGCAGCCAGACAACGAGTACGAGGGATTGCCCACCCAAACAAAACTCCGTAATGACTGTGTCGTTTTTTCCACTATAATGCGCCAAAACGTTTCATCATTTCCGGTAACTTGTCCTACGGACGACTAATTCAAAACGAGTGTGGAGGACACTTTAGTTTTTTTAATGCACTGTACGGCAGTCCAGAGTTCGCTTCACTCAATGTTCCTTAGCTATTCCAGCCTACTCAAAGCTCTCGTGTGTAGCCTAGAAATGACAGTTGAGCTGGTGGTGATTTTAATAGCCTTCTGATGCGGGCCCCAAGGCTATGATGATGGTGGGGTACGTGTTATGCAAATGCTCAAACTCGTCGAAGTCTATCTTGTAAGGAGCGTTTCGTAGCATAATTGAAGACAGTGATGGCCAATATTGCGCACGCGCTCGTAAGGTGCTGTAGAGTCACCCTTCATCCTTACCTCGGCCGTCAATATTGCCAGCAAATATGAATTCCACAAACCGGTTGGTTCATGTTGATTAAGCAACTGCAGAAGTCCTATCGTGGTGAGTCAATCGCCCCTGTATCCTCGACGACGTCGTCGTCGTCGAGTGTGCGGCTGACTGCTCAGGCTCTCCCCTCTCGTACCACGAACTCCGTGCTGTCCAAGCCGCTGGCTAAGACCCGCAGCATGAAGCGAAACCGCAACGAAGCGTCCTTCCTCCATGCATCACGGCACGGCAGGCAGTGAGTTGGGCGAAGGTTGCCTAAGGTTTCATGGGATAGTACAGCGAATGTTACCTGTAACTCAGTCGACATTTTTTGAACGAAATAAAGCTGGTGGGGCCCTACAGGCTACTACGTAGCCCTCCCGGTAAAATAACATTTAGAACAGTGTTTAGAACGAATAAATTTGATAAATGTCGGACGTTTTGAACAGCTCAGATAAATATATCTGGAACGAAATCAGGATCAGTAGATAAGTTTTGGTACGCTGATACAACTTGTTTTCGTTCCTAAACTATACATTACTTGTGGGTTGCGCTCGAACAAGGTAACATCTTGTGTGTTTGTATATTCCTTAGCTGATTATGTGTACTGTAGACACCTATTATTTTTTGTTCACACTTGGCCAAAGCTAGCTTTCCAGTCGAGAGGATCGGTTGGCAACATGATATTGTCAATTCCGTTGAAAATTTCCAAATCGGGCCGATTTCGAAAATCGACCAATACAAATTCAAGTACAGATCGAAACCGCTCCAAACAAGAATGCCATATGTAAATCGTACTTAATCAAGTTCCAATAGACAATCCAAGTGGCCGGGGCGATTGGGGAGCGATTTGGCTCGGGCGATTGCAATCGGCCGGTTCGGAAATTTTGAGTAGAACCCACAATATAACGGATTTTACCGAATACAAGCCCTGTATTTATTAAAAGCCCGGTCGTGAAAATGACTTTGCAGTCAAGAAATAGAAGCCCTGTATCAAATAGAAGCCCGGATTATTAAATAATTTAATACAAACCCGGGCTACTAAATAGAAAAACGCTAACAAAAACTTACGAAGGAAATACCTCTTGTTCTAAGAATATGTGAAAATACTCGCGAAGTTCATAAAGATAGTCCCTTGAGAACAACAAAAAAAGATTTTGCTCAACGCTCGTAAGTAAAACAATATTCCCCAATTGCAACGGTTTTATTTTCTTATCTCCATTCACCATGTAGCCACCACTCAAGCTACTGGATTGAGCAAAAATGCGACTAAAACAAATTCAACGGACTCATGTGGGTTGTTTACCTTGGCGACCTAGCAGCTATTTATGCTTACCAACACATAAATTAGATTCCATGATTTAGAGTCAAGAATCGCAAAGGTTGGATAGTTAGTATTTCTTTCAACCTTTGTTTTTACGGATATTGGGATTTACCTAGTCCTGACAATCAGACTAATACTAGCAAAACAATGTTTATTTTAGTGGTAGAGGAGAGGAACAATTACTTGCACCGTTCTACTAAACTAAAACCAGCCACAAAAGACACTCCGTTTAATCTATTGATGAATTTAACTGCCGCCTGTATTATTAATAAAACAAGCGTGCCAAATACCTTTGCACACCTATGATATCGTTTATCGGTTAGTCCGTTCTGCATTCCATAAAATAGAAGCCCTTACCTAAATAGAAACCCCCTCATTAAAGCCGATCAATTTTTCGGGGGCTCTAATAAATAGTAGTCCGGGTATTATTCGGTAAAATCCGTTAAAATGGGGGCATGAACGCCTCGAAAGAGCTTTGCGCGGTATCCAACGCCTCGAAAATTGGCTGAGGTGCGACGGATAGGTCGTCCTTCATACTGCTGGAAGTAAGAACTTGTCGATCTTGCTCAGCTGTCGACTGCTTAGACGCTTGCCTGTTTGGATTGGCAGTTTTCTCAACTGACTCCTCTCCACTGGGGGGTTGAGGTGACATAGTGCGGTTCCGCAAGTCTTGAATAGCGTCGAGCAACGCAGCACCCCAGCGCTCCTCCATGTCGATTCTAGAGCAATCCGCAACACGCTTCGCCTTGAGCTCTCTATACGCACGATCGCATACATCAAGAGCTAGACTGGAGAACTCGTGCTTTCGGAGCACTTGTGCGAACGCCTCTGACCTCAGAGAAACAGGTCGCAGGCCCGCGCAGTAGTGACGGTATACGCACTGATAGTGCAGTCGAGCAGACCACGCTCCCCGAAGTAGCTGCCGTCACGAAGACCCACCGGCCGATCCAGCAGCGAGCTGCTTTGCATGTTCAAGAACCCTTTCGTGACAAAATACATGGCCCGAATGATTCTGCCCTCGGTGATGACGTCTTCGTTTCGTGAATAGGCCTCAAAGTGAAGATGTTCAGCTAAAGAGAGCGCAAAAGCCTCCACGTTCGCGTCCGCATCTCCGCAAATTGGGCCGATGACTTTCATGACGAACCAGTTAAGCGGAATTTTGACTGCGTGCAGCACACACGCCGACCGGATCTCACGCGGCATGTCGGCGAACAGCTCGTCGTAGTTCAGTCCAGCGTGCGAGGCCCAGAGCGTTGCCATGAAGGCGCAGGTTCGCGCTTTGAGTTTGTCGCTGACTCGCACACGCTCCAGATACATTTTAACTGTGATGTGGTTCTTGCGGAAGCCCACCTCCAGACTACTGCGCGAGATGAATAGACTCGCGAGCTCTCCAATAACGAACGACATCGTGAGCAGGCCGATGAAGGACATGGCGATCTGGAACGCGTACGCTGACGCCGAGTCCGGCGCAATGTTGCGCGCTTTCTTGACGAACGCCGTCGTCGCGAAGAAGAGTCCACGCAGCAAGCGCAACATCAGTTGCGCACTCGACGGATTCTGTGGGTCGGAGATCTCCAGCGCCTTAGACGGGAGCCACGACTCCCATTCCGATCCAAAGCCGATTTCCATAGCTACGGTCAGGTACGCGCACGCTGCCCAGTACACCACAAGCAGATACACAAGGGAGACCTGGCTGAACTTGGTAAGCTCGTTGGCGACTCTGCTGCGGCTTAGTTCGTCTAGATACCCCATGAGATTGAGCATCTTGAAGCAACGCAGCAACTTTAACCTTGAGCTACAGTTGAAGACTGTGAGGAAGCCGTAGAAGGGACTCGCAGCGATTACGTCGAACAGCATACGCTCCTTCTTGTACACATTCTGCTCGTAGAGCTCCATCGTCGTCTTGGATTCTTTCACGTGCCAACTGAACCACACATCCACCACGAACGCGGCTTCAGAGATGAGAGTGAGAACGTTTACGATTGTGGTGGTGACTGTCAGTCTGTCCATGGGGTCTATGGCGAGCTGATAAGGGGTGATAATGGCAATGTACACCGTACAGAATACCATTAACCGGAGCCAGAAAATGTGGAGCGGACTCTGCACCGGCACGCCGCGAGTCACACTGGACAGCTCCTTAGAGAGCGGCCTGATAATTATCTTCTTGAACTTATTAACAACCGCGAGGTGGTCGAGACTCGACTGCAAACTGTGAGCTCTTGTCCAGCGAACTTGAGCCATTTTCTCCTTCACCCGCTCAGCGCGCTCGTTCATCATGTCGGCCCGGGAAAGAACCAAACTCGTCGCTGTCGTCAGGCTACGCTGCTGCTCCTCCCGTGACTGGATTAAAAGCCGATGCTTCTCTCGTTAGATACTAGCGATACGCAGCACCTTCCACTTCCACTCGGGGTACCTGGCGAACACTAGCTCCATCGACTCGCGCGACAAATTGTACAAGATGCAAGAGGTCTGAGCCTGGACGTGCGCGTTGCGTGTTCCGTTAGTGAACAGCCCGTGGTCGCCAAAGAAGTCGCCGTCTTTGTGCTCGTTCACTTTGTGGTACCCCCCTTCAGATTTCTTTGGCAATTCGCCTCTCGTGATGTCATTCGCTGACGGACCAACTTGAACTGACGGGTGCGAGCCACGACGATGGACGCAAATGCGGCCGCTCCAATTCGCATTGGCGATCGGAGTGGCAGCATCGTTATTATTCTCTGAAGGAAGGAGGACGTCGACAACACCCGCAAAGATGAAGAACATGTCGCTGCCTCTCTCGCCGAATCGACAAACGAATTCCCCGCGCGAGATCAAAATCTGCGTGAATTGAGACACCAGCATGCGCGTGATAGACCCCTCCATTCCGCCCAGAAACTCCACTCGCTCTAGCATCGGCTTGAGGTGGATAAGGCGGATGTCTGTGAGCAGCGAAGGCTACAGATAGTGCACGAGGAGGTTCTCCTGAGTCACGGTATGGTAGCGTTTGAACAGTAAGAACGTCTCGACGCGCTGCTGGAGATTGGTGAACGCACTGAATGTGCATTGAGCTGTCGTCTTGGGGAACTCCGGCTCACTCGAGGCCGACATGAGCTCGAATGACCAATACAGCGAGGCCGTGTATTGAAGGACGAGGGATCCATTTCCCACGTGTGTAGAAGGCAGCCACAAGTTGTCACCAAATGGGCTCACCAGCAAAACGAGCCCACTATTTAGAACGATACAAATTTAGAAATGATGTTCCAAAAGTATGAGACACACAGTTGTGTACACATTATGTGAGGTACCGTTTTGCATGATAAGCCCACGATTGTCGCGTAAATCCAAATTCCAAGGTTTTTTTTCACTTGTGCTTTGTATACTTTTGAAAAACAAGCCCACTGCTGACTGAGCCAGTTTTGCGAACTTAAGCCCACACAATCCAATCTACCTACAAGCCCGCAGCCGCCGCAGCCCCAACGACATGAGCACCCCCTTCCAGTACCACATCGAGGACGAAGGTCTCTTCGCCCTTCCCCACGTCAGGGAAGTGACGTGCGACGAGGAGACCTGCGCCCTCTGGTGCATGGAGGTGGGCCTCATCGACAGGTCCAAGCTCGTGCGGAGCATGCCGAGCGGAAGGAGGTATCCCGCGGCATGCTCACCAGCTCGTTTCTAAACGAGTCCAAGCTGAAACTGCATCGCGCGGTGCGGCTCCTGCTGGCGTGGTGCATGCGGCTGTCCCAAGTGCAAGCCTCCGAGATGGCGGACGTGTGCGAGCGCACTGTGCGGGACTGGTACGAAAGGCGGAGTTCAAGGTACTGTTGAGTTGCGCTTTGTCACTTAATGTTGCGATAATGTTGCGCTAATGTTGCGGTTTGTTGCTCAACAGATTGGAGGCGAAGGACATATCGTCGAGATCGATGAGACCAGCCTCGCTAAGAAGCGTAAATACAACCGTGGTCGTTACTATCAAGAGTTCTGGCTATTTGGCGGCGTTGAGCGCTTAACTGGACGCTGGTTCGGGCGCGTCGTGTACGACAAGCGTACCAAGGAAACCCTGCTCCCCATCATCAAAAAAATTATCAAGCATCGGTAAGTTTTTTTTATTTCTATCCCGTGTTTACATGCAACTAACGTATTTTATACGATGTTAAATCCAGAACCAAGATCATGTCCGACATGTTTGCCACGTATGTCTGTGAACGTGGCAACAAGCAGCACACTCTAGAGAAAATCCGCCTACTGCTGAGTATGCCGTCGGCTCGGAGCTGGGAGTTGTTTGCTTTGACGCAAAGTTAAACCAAATACACCCGAGCAAGTGCGACAGCATGAAGGTATAGTACAGCAGCTTGAACAATCTGAGCTCAGTGGTGTGCTTGAGATATCGCTGCTCGAGTTCCAGTAGCTGCTTGGGCACCTTCAGCAACCGTACGAGTTTATTGACGTTGACGATGTTCAGCCGCTGGTGGGCCGGCATGCTCCAGTTCACGACGTACAGCGGTAAGAGCGCCCCGATATCAACCACGAAAGCGAAGGATCTGAAATACCGACGCTTGATGCGTTTGGTGTCCGTAATTTTATTCCCGAACTCGTAAACCCGATCACCAACGGGGCATTTTGCTGGCGCAGAAACTGCTGGATCCTTGAGCTAGTGGCGAGAAACTCCTTCTGCTCGTACGCAGAAGCGGTAAATCGTTTCTGGACATTATCCACGACGACAGCGGTGAACAGGAACCCGCTTAGCATCAGCACGAGAGCCGCTACCAACTGCACAGTGCCGTGGGGTTCGACACTTTTACCCGGAGATGCCAGCACTCCGACAGCATAGTAAAGAGAGCGCGAGTATCCCCACAACAGGGCCTCCGAAAATAGCATTGTCAATAACATTATTTCAGAAAATAACAATAAATTACGCATTTCGGCGGGTTCAGCCATCTACCGTGATAATTTATTGATGTGCTTTGTGATATTACATAATTTGTGACAGTTACCTTTATATAATAATGTTAGCGTTTTACCAGCCATCTTCTCGCTTCCAGTCGTTCAGAAGAACTGGAATCGCTGGTTGTCTGCGTTGCTAGTTGCAGCTCATTTGGCAGCGCTCACTTTTCAATTTTCACTTCTCAAGCCTCCAAGACCTCATCCAGCATGGTTCGCGCTATCCGCCCCCCTCGCCCTACCTACACGAACTCCCAAGTCTCGGGGTTTTACTTCCGCCCGTGTCGCGACGAGAACGACGAGGTGATTCTCGAGTATTTCCGTTGCCGTTGTGGCACGGTTCGGAAGCAAACCCATAGGAACGGGTACTCCAACCTGATGCAACATATCAGGCGGGAGCACCCTGACTACGAGACCGTCATGCTCGACGCTACGACGGCGGAGACAGGCTCCCTCGTGAACTTCGTCCGCCACTCGGCGCTCAACCTCCACGGCTGGATGGTTTGGATTGTCATGTGCAACCTGCCACTCTCTTTTTGTGAGAGCCGAGAAGCTCGGCGGTACGTGTATGCATAAGGTCATTGTGTTTACATTACTACGGAAACTAACAACTTTACTTTATGGATGTTATTCAGCTACTCCAGCCTGGACCCCATCTCGGAGGAAACGCTGCGGGCTGGCATGGACGGGGTCGTCGTCGCCGTCGAGCGTTCGATTCCGTCGGAGCTCCCAGCACGCTTCGGCATCATGCTCGACGGCTGGACACACGCATCTGAGCACTACATCGCCGTGTTCGCGTGCTATGAGGTGAACGGCTGTCCCAAGACAACGCTACTCAGCATGGCCCCGCTGCTGGACGCGCTGGACGACGATCTCTCCGCGCAGGGCCATCTCGAGTTTCTAGCGACCATGCTGCCGCGCGATTACGGCGTACAGCTGGCGCAGTGTCGCTTCCTCGTAGCTGACAACTGCGCCGTAAACCGGCGGCTGGCAACTCTTATGAGTGTGCCGCTTGTTGGTTGCGCAAGCCACCGCCTGAACCTTGCTGTTCAGGCGGACATGGTGTCGCATGAGGAGGACCTGGCTGCTGTGCAGGCGCTCATGGTAAAATTGCGTACTCTCACCCAATCTGCCAAACTACGGTAAGCGCCAATGTGTATGTGTGGTGTGTCAATATGTCTCTAACACAATTTGTGTACTTTTGTAATTTTTTTACAAAATAGGTTGAAAACGCCACTTCGGCCTGTCATTCGCCAGAACACGCGCTGGAGCTCTACGTTCGAGATGGTACGGCGCTACCTCCAGCTCCTCGAGTTTCTTGACGCCGAAGACGACGACCTCATGGACCTGCTGCCGCCGCCGGCGATGAACAAGCAACTGCGGGCATTGTACCAGGAGCTGTGCGACATCGAGTCGGTCTCGAAGGCCCTTCAAGGCCACGACGTCGACCTGCTGGACGTTCGCGAGTGGTTCGACGAGCTGATCGCTGTCAAGCCACAATATGGGCGCTACATTGGTAAGTTATATCTGTTGAATTTGTGTTTAATATTTTCACTAACAATTGTATAATGGTTTTTATTTTGCAGGGCCTCGGGCCAACATTGTGCACAACCCAGATTTTGAGGCTGGGTGTGTACGCGTTCTCCGCGGGAAGGCGCAGCGGCTGACGCGTGCTGAAAAGGCCGCTTTGCAGCCCTTCGAAGCTGCCAGACCGGACGACGCGGCCGCGAGTGAAGAGGAGGAGGATCCAGCCGCGTCGTTCGTGGAGCGTCTTCGGAAGCGCCGGCGGCTTGCACAGGACCGTGTCAAGTATGAGCAGCTGAAGAGCATCCCACCCACGTCGAACGTGGTGGAACGCTTCTTCATTGCTCGGGTGACGTTTGGTCATCAACGACACGGCCTGCTGCCACGCACGCTTGAGACGATTTTGTTTCTCCGCCAGAATCGGTCGTACTGGGATGCAACGACTGTGGACAATTTGAGCTAGATGATAAGCTAACTGGTGTCTTGTTAATAGATTTCATGCTTTGCATAATGGCATTATTTATTGTGGTACGTTGGGGGCAATGCCATAATGTACTGTTGTATTGGTAGGAGCGTCAGGGGATAATTTATTCAGCAACGCCCAACCTACTAAATAAAAATGCCATATTCGGAGGCCCTGCCCCACAATGTTATAGCATGCAACACTTCCTTCTCGTAAAATACGGTGCCATTGCAGCTTTCCAAGTGTGTGGCGTTCAGCCGGTGCAAGCACAAACTGATAGGCGAGATCCACACTTCTTGCACGTCTGGATTAAATCCTTCCAGGTACGAGATCCCAAAGTGAATGCAGGCGACGAGGTGGAACATTATGAATAAAGACGCTCCAAGTAGCAGCAGTTGTCTCCTGCTGTTGAACGGGATGAAGTGCGAGATTTCATATAAAAGGCTCTTCAAGTGGAAGACGGACAGCAATCGCGGGAGGCGCAGGAGTCCGTACTTTGCCATGCACGCGTACTCGAATGGTAGAGCGCAGAGCAGGTCGAAGATAAAGCTGCCGTTGAAATATCTCCGGGCGCTTTTCCTCGTATCCATTATTTTCTCCGAGTCCACCACGAATGATAAGTTTAAGTTCAATGCCACGTTGAGGAGGAAACCAACGTTTGAGATGCCGTCAAGCGCCTGAACAAGCCACGACGGTCGTTGCCACAATGGGAAGACGATCTGAACGGGGACCATCAGCCATGAGTACCCAATGTTCACCAGAGCCACCACATGCGAAGGACAGAGTGCTGGTCGATACACTGTGGAAGCAGCAGCAGCCGCCAAACGCGGTACTTCTCCAGTGTGAGCGATGGCGCTGAGTCTTGAGTGACATCATAGGGGTTGAGGGATTTCTTCCGCTTGTTTTGATCGACGCTGTCAGTTGTTCGCTGTTCTTGGCATTCTGGGCCAGACTTTCGAGTTTGTAGCCCCATTCGTTGGTCGCCATTATACGGTAGAACTTGTTGTGGTGCTGGGGTCACCACATTCTTTCTCCCCAGCCACGACAAGATTCGTCTCGGACCTGACGGCCGCCTTCCCTTTCTCGACTTTGTCATCGACCGCAGAAACGCATGGTGCTGGTACCACTTCAACATGGACGGCTTCAAGTTAAAAGCGCACGGTCAGCGTAGCTTCAAAATGCGAACCACATCTAGTTGGCGTCGTACAGTATTGTTATCTACCTACCGCTGCCAGTTTGTTTTTATCAATGCTGATGACACACTAGACTTTTCGTGGGGGGGGGGGGGGGCTCGAGTGGTTTGGTGGTTGGTTGGAACGCTGTGGAGGTGGCGGAATGGAAAGTAAGAGTCTTGTGTTGGTTCGATGGACGAAGTCATTACCACGCAATCGTCCCTCGGAAGGTTAACAGCCACCGCGCCAGCAGTCCGTACAGCTTTCAAGACCTGAAAACCATCAATAGAAATGCAGACGTCGAGAAAATGGTTAGAAAGATAGATCCTACATGTCGAGGTCAGTTTAGAAGTGTAAAAAGGCAATAAGAAGAAGCCCAAGCACTGGGGTTGTCAACTGGTCCGTACGCACATGATTCGGTTCACGCCGTTCAGCATCTGAAAAAAATCAAGTAGAAATGCAAAACTTCGTAGCTCTCATGAGCTTAGGTGCAAGTTAGCGAGCAAAGTGCCAATGAAGTTGAAAGGGAATTGCATCTCCTCCCCGTCGCTATATGTGTATAAGTAATTATTGGTCACCCTCGGCCTTAGGCCTTAAACGGGTGGTGACACTTATTTCGTTCGCCGCGTGTAAGTTGGTGCTCTTCGGACTCATAAGAAATGGCCTATTTTCAGTCTGACCTGCAGGGTCGACCTGGAAACCACCCAACTTCTCAATGAGAACCTGGAACTAGAGCGCTCTGCGGGTTCGCGATGTTCACGGCGCTCTGCACGACGATTTTTATCATCTCAAAGTGCGAGAGCGGCCAGACAGAAGCGATGGACGCATGCATCAACCAACTGATACACGTCTTGTCCTTCCACCGAGTCCCTAGGCCCAAGCTATCGAATACCTGAAGGTTTGTCAGGCTTATAATCATTCGACCTGCTAGTTTTTGACTCGACTCTTTGGTGTGCTTTTGTAGCGCTACTACACCGATTCGCAGTCGAACGACCGCGAAGCCTCCAGACTCTTGTGTCCGTCCATAGCCAGCGACATCCAAGTGGAGCTTCTGAGGCCGATGATCGCTCAAATGACTGTCTTCAGTGAGTGTAGCGACCAGTTCATCATCGCTGTCGCGGGGCTCTTAGAGATGATCGCGCTACCGTCCCAGACCACACTCTTCTCAGCGGGAGACTACGGCGACGCCCTTTATATTGTCCACTCGGGCGTGCTCGAGATCATCGTGGACTCCGTGACGGTGCGAGACATACGCAAGGGCTCGTGCTTCGGCGAGCTGTCGGTGTTTTCGTCCATGCCACGAACTGCCACGGTACGTACGTTATTCTGTACAAACTGTCCAGGTTTCACTGCGACCGGTTGCTCGAAGGGTCCCCGGCGTGTGCGTCTCTAATCGTCGAGCACGTTCAAAACGTCCTCGACCAGCTGGAAAAAGCTGAGGTTATGGACGAAAGTAAACCTCCAGCTTCTAGTACTGCTACGCCCAAACCTCTGTCGGACGTCTCGCCACGAGCACGTTGAAGCTGCGTTTGTAGCAGGAAGCTGAGCGAGTGATCAACCTCTGCGCTTCGGCCGTAGCAGCGCTTGGAAACGGACGTGCACTGAACGGCATCCAGCTCTTTGAGAGCTCGCAGCCAACAAATCCAAGTTGTTTCAACGACGCACTTCACCATGTCGAGTCTTGTTAACTGGTAAGAGCCACCCGCAGCATTCTGCCTGTGGAATGCGTCGAGGAGTTCCGTACAGTATCCGTTGCAGCTGAAACACAAGGTTGAAGATCACGTCCAGTCTGTAACCAAAATAAAAGCCCGCAAGTTGCGCCAATCATCGGCGCTCATTCCACCCTCTTGTAAAACCAGTCAAGAAAACGCCGTGTCGGGCGCAAGTCACAGGCGCGCGTCACCTGCCCCTAGACTAGCTTCTCCTCTGCTCCATGGCCTCGGGCGCTGCCGACACATTCCCCGCGCGCGGCGGTGGCGCGCTCTGGCCGGCGCTGAACGACGAGGAGATGGCGGCGGCCTCGTCCTCCTCCGCCTCCTCCTCCTCCTCTTCCACGGCCACCGCGACGCAGCCGCAGCGGTTGCTGCTGCCCAGCACGTCCCACGCGCAACTTAACGAGCTGTCGGCGTTCCTGGCGGCCTCTGCAGCAACTTCCGCCGCCGCTCCCGGTGCCGGAGCGCCGCAGACGTTCCTGGACGACCTGCTGCGCGACGACGGAGACGCCGCCGCGCACCAGCCGCCGCAGAGCTTCCAGCTGCACGAGGACGTGCCCGTGTCCAGCGCCATGTCGGACGTGGGCGTGCTGAGCGACGCGGCCTTCTTCTCGCTTGGCGAGGAGGCGCACAGGGCCACGACGGACTCGTCGTCTGCCGGCTCGCCGTCGACGGGCGCCAACACGAGCCGACTGCTGCAGCTGGAGACCAACTACGAGCGCAAGAAGAAGCGCGCCAAGATCAACCGCAAGGACCTCAACTCGAGGTTCCAGGAGCTCATGGACATTTTGCACTTGAAGGAGGACCGCAAGCTGAACCGGGCCAAGATCCTGGAGAAGACTATCGAACACATTGAGAAGCTCACGGCCGAGCTGAACGCGCTGAAGGGAGGACACCAGTCGCAGCCGCAGCAACAGACTCAGACGCAGACAGTGAGGAAGACGGCCATCGCGTTGCACCATCAGCAGCAGTTCCCCGGCATGCAGACGATGGCCCAAGCCATCGGACACCACAGCATTGCAAGCTCAGCTCATGGCAGTGCGACGGGTGGCGCGCCTCTGCTGCCGTATAACCCGTCGCCGTGGACTGCTGGGGCCAGCCTCCCTTTGCCCCCGATGATGTGGGTGCCGTGCCCCGTGGTGACGTCCTCTGGCATGATGCTGAAGCGCGCTGCTCCTGGCCGGCCAGCTGATGTGTCAAGCCGCAAGCGTGGACGAGTGGAAAGCATGGAAAGCACGGTTACTAGCTCGTCGGAGCTTGAGAGCGGGCCCGAAAGCCCTGAGGTCGTGACGGTCGTTGTGTCGTCTGCGGCTGATAAGGATTCGTCGGTTTTCGTGTGGGCTGCGCAGGAAATTCCGACGCTGCTGGCGTTCTGCGATGCGTGGACACTGGTCACAGTGATGCGTACTTCCCGCGAGCTGCGGAGTGCAGCTTGCAGTGAGAAGTTGTGGGGAGATCTGTGGCGTGAGCGGTGGCGGATTCCTCCGGAGATCAGCATTACCCAGCCTCGCCAGCAATGGCAGCAGTGGCATGAGAGCAACCGCATTCCGACGGACATCACGCAGATTACGGTACGACGCTGGTCTTGCTTGTTCGTCACACACTTGGTACCATCTAACGCTGTCTTCGTGTTTTTTTTTTCTCTCGATAGTCTGGAGGAGTGCTGTTTGCTTCAGGTCGTGCCAAGAATGTCAGTGCGTGGGGGCTGCTTTCTCATCGTTCCAACGGACATACGACAAGAACCGTCCTGCTGAATGGCAAGGCTACGGTTATGCAAGTTGTGAAGCTGTTCATCGTCGTGCAGAACCTGAGCCTTGCATGCGTCCGCGTTACGGACCGCATCTCTCTGACTTCGAAAGATGGAGCAGATAATGCATCGTTCGAGCCCTTCACTGCGGCGTCTGGCGCACACTTGACGCCCCAGATCGTGGCGTTCAACGCAGATCATTACGTGACGAAGGATCTGGCTTCAGTCGCGCTTCACCACGGCGATACCTGCGTGCTGAGCGTGTATATGGCGTGTCCGGGACTTGACCTGGAGGATCAGTTTCTGCAAAGGTACGGATACGATGCGTTCCTGTACTGCAAGATAATGAGTGGTGATATCTGATGGGTGCTTTTGTTGATGCAATAAGCAGGGCGGGCTCACTCAACATCACTTGCGAGATGGACGGCGAAACCAAGGAGCGCGTGGACGTTCGCGCTGCCTGCAAAGACCACAACGACTACGACCGAAGCCGAGAAAAGGCTTTGCTTGCTGTGCACCGCGGCACCATCTAACGACGAAGACCCTCCCAGTCCGGATAGATACAAGACAAGATGACGATTGAAGCGGTTGCTTCTCGTGCGAAGCAGTTCACCGCGGCGCAAGGCTCAGCTCCCGTACTCCACCTGCCAACTAGCGGCAGCAGGGCTACCGCGCGGCGTGATCGGCGCGACCAGCCCGTCACCCCGTGCATCACATCACTCGCCTCGCAAATCCGCAGCAGTCCCGTAGGTTGCAGCTACACTGTACATTGCACCTGTACCTGCAGCAGACCGGGTAAATGCACTGTGATTCAGAGCGCGATTAGTTCCCAGCTGACCCTTGCCCACCCCACCGAACCGTAAAGCACACAGACGCAAACAATACATTCGTCAACTCAGTAAAACCGTCCTCCATCGTCCTCCTCCACTTCAACTTCACCACAGGTTACAAGGTTACACTGAAAACGTAACCCACATATAACCCAATCGTAACGACCATCACTCGCATTCCTCCCCAGATATCCAAGAGACCAAGAGCTCGCCCACGCCACGTAGGGCAGACTGCAGCAGGTAGAGCGCCCTCCCTTCCTCGCTCCCAGTCGACAGCCATGGGCATCCCGCGCTTCTACCGCTACATGTCGGAGCGGTACCCGCTGCTGAACCAGCCCATCTCTGACGTGTCGCTGCTGCCCGAGTTCGACGCCTTCTACCTCGACATGAACGGCATCGTGCACAACTGCACGCACTCGGACGCGGCGGACGACGCGCTCAACTCGCTGTCGCTCGAGGCGCAGCTGCACGGCATCTTCACGTACCTGGACCGCCTCATCACGCACATCATCAAGCCCAAGCGCCTCGTGTACATCGCCATCGACGGCGTCGCGCCGCGCGCCAAGCTCAACCAGCAGCGCTCGCGCCGCTTCCGCGCGGGGATCGACCGCCAGCAGGCCATGGAGAAGGAGCAGTACATGCAGATCAAGCTCGAGGACGAGAAGAACGGCGTCAAGGCGCGCCCCGCAGCCGCCAAGTTCGACTCGAACTGCATCACGCCCGGTACCGAGTTTTTGAGCACCTTGTCGCAGCATTTGGTGTACTTTGTGCGTCAGAAGATGAAGAACGACCCGCTGTGGGCCAGACTCGAGGTGTTCTTCAGCGGCAGCGAGGTGCCCGGAGAGGGAGAACACAAGATCGTGGAGTTTATCCGCCACCGGAAGATGGCGGACGGGTACGAGGCCAACATGCGCCACTGCATGTACGGCAGCGACGCGGATCTGATGCTGCTCGGGCTCATGACCCACGAGCCGCACTTTACGCTGGTGAGAGAGACGGTGGTGTGGGGCAACCAGCACCGCAAGGTCGCGGCCAAGCAGATCGAGGAGCAGCAGTGGCAGCTGGTGCACTTGAGTCTGTTTCGGGAGTACTTGATGATGGAGATGAGGGTGCAGCCGCCGCTGGATGGCGAGCGCATGCTGGACGACTTTATTCTGTTGACGTTCTTGCTGGGAAATGACTTTATTCCACACAGTCCGACGCTGGAGATTAGTGAGGACGCGATCCCGTTGTTGCTGAAGACGTACAGAGAGCTGCTGGAGAACCACAAGGGGAGCTATCTCACGCTGAATGGTAAGATCACCAACGTCAAGCTGCTGCAGGAGCTGTTCCAGATTATCGGCAACCAAGAGGAGGAGATTCTGATCAACCGAGCCATGGAGGAGAAGCGACGCTCCGGACGACGCGGCGGACGGCAGCAGGCCAAGCAGCATGATGTTAATGAAGTGGAGGTCCAGAAAGCTATTATGGCCCTGCGTGACGACGACGACGATGACCTCCCGCCGCCGTTAGTTGATGATGAAGACGAAGACGAGGAGGAGGCAGCGGAGCGCTTGCTGCTTGAGGCACTCGATGGACGCGAGGCGGCCAGATTATCGCTCGAGATTGAGAAGGAGGACCGCGAAGTGCTGATGCTGGTTGGCAGCGAGAGTTTCCAGGATACGAAGTGGAATTACTACGAGCGGAAGTACGGTATCAAGCGAGGTAACGGTGACGCCGGTAATAAGGAACTGGAACAAGTGAAGAAGTCGTACATGGAGGCATTGGTGTGGTGCCTTGCCTACTACTTCCAGGGCCCGCAGTCGTGGGCGTGGTACTACCCCTACCATTACGCCCCCATGGTGTCAGATCTCACTGACATCGAGGACATGATTACGAATGTGAAGTTTGATGAAGACCCAGCGATTGCCGGACCGCTCCTGCCTTTTGAACAGCTCATGTCCAATCTGCCTGCCTCAAGCGCCAACCTTGTGCCTGAGCCTTACCGATTCCTCATGGTGTCGCCACTGTCGCCGATCAAGCACTTTTATCCAGAAACGTTTGCCATTGATATGGAAGGCAAGCGCAACGCGTGGGAAGGCGTGAATCTCTTGCCTTTCATCGATGTGGCACTGCTGAAACAAGCCATCGCGCAGTACTGCCCGGATTCGCGGCTTACGGAAGCCGAGAAACGGCGAAATAAGCTGCAACACCTGCCTATTCGCATTGTTCGAGACCTGGATGTGCTGGACACCTTGAAATCCACTCTTCCTGGAGTTGTTGGCTTTCCCGACGTGCTCTACTGTAGCACGCGCGTGGAAGACTATGATTTGCCGCCGATTCCTGGAGGCGAGTTCAAGAGTAAGTTGATGGACGGTGTTGTGCTCCCCCTGGCTGGTTTCCCGTCACTCTACACGGTTCCTCTTGAGAGCACGCGCATCGCAAGCGTCGGCTTGAACTGCTTTGGAATGAGTTCGCGCAAGTCCAGCCTAATTCTTCAACTGCCGCCCTCTGGAAAGTTGAACGACAAGAGTGACGCTACCCCGGAGGATATCAACCCTAGTGAGCTGCTGGGTACGACCGTCCTGGCAAACTGGCCGAATCTCCACGAGGTGCTTGTTGTGGGTATCAGCACACTGTCTGGAGAATACCGCTTGAAGCAGTCGTCTCGCAAGCACAACAACCACGGTCGCAAGAAGAACGAGGTGGTCTTTACACCGTATGGCTCAGACGAGAAGAGCGCGTGGGCGTATTATGCGCAGACAGAGGTGGTCAAGCTGCTGTCTGGTCGCGGAATTCCGGGCAGTGGCGGTATCGACCTCGGTAGGACCGGAATCACTACAGTCTTGCACGTGCTGCCTCTCCAAGGTATGGTGTCGAACCCGATTACAGGTGCCATCGAGAAGAAGTTCGGCGACACCGAAGCGTTCGTGCCCGCGCAGCTCTCGGTGCGCAACCGGAAGCTTCTTGACGCGCGATTTGAAGAATCAGGCGTGTTGCCTCTGAATGAGCGCTTCCCAGTGGATTCGAAGGCTCTCATCACGCGCGGCAAGTGGCTAGGCTGTACCGCTATCGTGCGTTCGCAGGACGAAGAGCAGCACACTGTGACAGTTCATGTGAACACCATTGACCAGGAGCCGCCGTTTGGCTACGTCATCGCACAGAAAATCTCGGACAAGTTCTTCCCGGGTTATTTGGTGGCGCAGAAGCTGGGGATCTCGGCCTCCACTTTGGGCCTGATCACCGGCAGCGTGATTATCAAGCCGAGCGGCACGGACATCGGCCTGAACATTCGCTACCGCAAGGAATTGCTGCTCCCTGGATACTGCCGTCTCGTCAGCCGTGACAACAGCAGCTCTAGCTCCAGCGACGATGTCAATGTCTGGCGGAAGGGTGATATTGTGAAGATTGTTGGAAGTAGCGGCAACGAGAGCGGTGATTCTAACTCCGGTCCATCCCAGGGTCGGAACGGAAGTTCGACCGCTTGGGAGTACACTGAGCGTGCTGTGCAGGTAATTGCAGGCTACCAGAAAGCATTCCCCGAAGTTGTTCGAAACCTGAGCCGTCTACCCTTCGCAACGACCTACCAAGGCAAGGACGTGTTTGGCATTGACGACGCCGAGCGTGTGGAGGTGAAGGCTGAGGCGGTTAAGCAGTGGATTGAGCAGCAGCGCTTGGGCTCGAGCGAGCACTCGAAGCATGTCCCCATCACCTCCGAGTACATTGCACTGAACGCTGTCCGAGCGATGGAAGCTGCCGGAACTTTGCGTGCCTCGGAGCGCGCCAAGGCTGTTGAAGAGCAGAGACGTGCACCTGTTGTGGCCACAATCAATGCCGCGGATCTGTTCCGTCCCAACCCATTGGTGAACCAGGACCTGACGGGACACGAAGTTTCGCAGCGTTCATCCAAGAACAAGGGGGCGCCAAACCTAGGTGACCGAGTGATTAATATCAGCGCACGCGGAGTTCCTTTCGGCCACCGTGGCACAGTGGTTGCCACCCACGTGAGTAGTCGGTGCGTGGAGGTGCTGTTTGACGAGAGCTTCACCGGTGGTGAGGCGTTGTACGGGACGACGAGCCTCGACCGCGGCAAGATCGTGGCCTGGAACAACCTGCTCTGCGTGTCGCTTCCGCCCGGCAGTAAGAACCAGAACCACAATAGCCGCTCGAAGCAGTCGCAGAGCGCAAGTGCGCGCCACACCAACGGTCCACCGCAGCAACGGACGAGGGATGGAGCTCCTGTTATCAGCACCAACACCCGCGTGCCGAAGAAAATCCTGAAGGCAAATGACAAGACTCCCGTGGCGCCTCCAGGCCCGCTGGTCCCACCACCAATTCCCAGTGCTGTGCCAGCGCCGCCGAACCCGGAGAAGATTCAAAAGCTGATTCAAAAGTGGAGCTACGACGGTGAAGTTGCCACTCAAAGCGATGAAAAGGCACCAGCCGCAGCTGCAGCCCCGAAGTCGAAGTCGAAGCCCAAGGCGCCGGCCGCAGCAGCACCGCCCTCACCAACTTCAGTGGCATCAACACCGGCGACCCCGGCATCGACTGAAGAACAAAAGTTGGCTCCCTCTGTCGCAGCACTGTTTTCGGCAGCCGAGGCTGCGGCCCCGGCACCTCCAGCGCCTGCACCTGTGGATCCGTTGATGGGGCTGTTCCCTCACATGTATGATCAGTCTTCGGGTGCTCCGTCGCTGCTGACGCCTCCACTGCCGGCTGGGGCTCCTACTCCGCAGTACGCGCCTCCTCCGCCGCCAGCTTTCTACGGAGCGCAGCCGCCGTTACCTGGACAACAGCCACAGCTCTTCCTCATGCCTGACGGCTCGTACGCGCCGATGTACGCGCCCCCGCCGCCCGGAGCGTACCCACCCCAGCAGCCGCAAGCTCCGATGCCGCCTAGCGAAGAAGAGTACCCTCCGCTTGGAGCTGCACCACCTGCCAAGAGCGAGAAGAAGCCGGTCGCTACAACTGAGACCACGTCTGAAGCTGTTAAAACCAAGCGTCACAGCCGAGGTGGCAAGGGCAAGAAGTCTGCCGCGACGAAGGAAGAAGGCAACACCCCATCAAGCGCCCACGGCGCTCAGAAGAAGTGGATTCCAAAGCAGAACGGAGACTCAAAGGCCAAGGGCCCCCAGCTGCTGCTCCCCTCGCAGGTCATGCGCCAGCAGAAGCCGCAGCAGTAACGCCACTTCATGTCATGAGGACCTGAGTCGCCTCGAGATTATGCACAAAGGTTGACTAGAGTATATGTTCAAAAATATACTACCAGACTAAGGCCCGCAAGCCCCTCCTCAGAACGGTGGATCCTTCACTATGATACGGACGGCCAGGCTCCCAAGGACGAGAACCACCCTCATCATCCTCATGCCTGCCTCAAAACCTCGAAAGCAATACCGACTATGATCCGAAGAGTTCGGTTGCCCCCACCATTTCCACATTGTAACTTCGACACAAAGGATGGCTGCAGTCGATGTCGCTTCCTCTCCTCTTCTTGCGCTGAATAGCCAGAGTCATGTGCTCGTTGGCAACGAATACGCGGAGGTGGCGACCATCGAGCAACTGCCACGCGGGACAGCACTTCACGCTGCACGCACAGCATTGATCAAGGAATCGGCAGCTCGAGCGGCTCCGTCGTCCAAGCAATCCACTGGGAATGGAATCGAGGTGAAGCTCGTCCACTGTGACTCGGCCTCAAGCAGTCTCAACAGCGGCAGTAACCCCGAGGACACGTCAGCGGCCGACTCTGCGGTCTCGGAAGAATCGTCTAACAACGAGCCACTGCGTAAAGCTCCAAGTGCTGCGGACCTCGCTAGACGTGCAGCTCGGCGTGTCAACGTCTGGAAAAAGTCTGAGCAAGAGCGTCGTGGTGAAGAAGAACGCGCTCGACAAGTCAAGCACGAGCAAGAGAAGAAGCGCCAGAACCACGTAGCCCACGCCAAGCAAAGACGCCGAGCGGAGATCTACGCTCTCAACGCGCTCTTGCGGCAACTCCAGCAGGAGAAAGTCGCAAAATATATCGCCGCCCAGAAAGAACTCCAGGAATTGCAACAGCAGCAGCAACAAGATCGCTGCAAGGACGGTGAAAACCTCACGGAAACGACAGCAGCTTTATCGCAAGTTCGAGCTGTTGGCGTTTAGCTCAGTCGTATCATAAAACTAATAAAAACTCGGCGCGATGTCAGAACTTTCATAAGCTTAGCTTATGACTTCTTCACGTAAGTAAATGCAAGGCCTGTACCCCGATTCAAACGAACGGTCCTCTTGCACCATTCAAGAGGTTTTTACTTGAATCCATTGTGCATATTTTGGAAGACTTGAAATGCGTGAACACAGCCGTAGTCCTTGGTGAACATCTCGATTGTGTCCGGGCTGAGTTCTCCCGAATCGATCGCTTTTTGCCACTGCAGAAACTTCTTCTCCATGTACTTGGGGTATACCCGCATTGCTTCGAACCTTTTGGTGACGTACATGCGTTTGTAGGTGCTGAAGAGCTTGAAAAAGTTGGGGGAACGTGCTTCATCGCTGTTCTCGATAGTTTCTCCAGAACGTACGTGGGACGCGGTCTTGGTCTGCTCATAAGCTGCTGCAGCGTTGCACGAAGCAAAAAGAATGGTTGACACTGCAACTAGGAGGTCGTAACTCCAACGCATGCGGTTCTTTAAACGTTGATGACGAACTTGGTGGGGATGATACGTTTGCAAGTGCGAGGTCCGCAGCCAACAAAAGCTACACAGTGCGATGAGTACGGTCGGTTGTCGCGCGGAACAATGTATCGTAAGCAGATTTCTTTATATATTGCAGTAGTACCTTAGCAGCAATAAAGCACTCGCACTCAGCTCTCCAGCTCTTACTTAGCATCAATACCAAATGCCAGCACGAACACCAACCCAAGTACGAAACCAAAAACGCCTACACCAGTGTAACAGGTATGAAATGTAGCCATGCCAGACGGTGATCGCGGCAGCGGTTGCAGAGCCCAAGCGGCAACGACAGCCCGAAGTGGCAACCATGCGGAGAACCGCACATGAAGGATCTTTGGGCTAGAGGGTCGCCGTGGGCAGCGGTCCGAGGAACGGATCGAAGCGAGTGGTGAGTAGCGCGCGACGGGTGGCGTGCTCCGTCGCCGCGCGAGCTAGCGAGCGCTCACTTGGGTTTGTACCCGGACGAGAGCAAGTGGGGGCACCCGCAGCCCTTGCAGCGGCGCACGGCGAGCTGACGAACGAGGACGAGCTGACGGACGTGGACGAGCTGGCGAACGACGAGAGCGAGTCGCAGAACGACAACGAGCTGCCCTGGTTGTACTGAGGTTAATAAATAGGGACGTAGGTCCCGGCTGCTTTGCAGTGGCCCACAGGTGTTGATGTTGAAGTGACAAACCCCTCATGGCAGCGGACCTTGGCGTGGACACAGCAAAAGCACTACGGGCGACAGCCCGCTGGCGAGCTGGCGTTAGCAGACTCGTTACATGGTGGTCATACAGGGGCCTGAGTTCTGAGGGAACAGTGCTCTGCGCCCGGTTGCGACGAAGAAGGCTTCAGCCTGAGCTTGGAGTCGAGATTGGATTGAAGCTGCACGGTCTGTTTGATGGACGGAGTTGCAGGGTTTTCGCTATGGGCGTGGGGTACATGGCTCGGACAGAGCCCCATGAGCACGAACGAGTCGGCGGTGACGGAGATGGTCGCGTTGGAAGTCGCCGTGACGGCATTGAGGACGACGTCAGTGCCGGTGGGACACACCTACTGCGTGATGGAGGTGGAAGCAGGAGTCGGAGCAGCTTCGGTGACGATTTGGGTGAATTTCGAGACGATGAGCTTAATTAGAAGGTTGGAAGAAGTCAAGGGGGTGTTATGGCCGATGTCTGTCGACTACAGTGCGCGAAGAACGTGACGAGATCGTGGGAGGTGAGTGGACGAGGTACAATGAGTGTTCTTCAGCCTGCAACAGGCTCAGAACTACGAACAATGTGCGTTCTACGAGCGTAGCTGTGAGTGGGCATGATGGAGGTGGTGAACGCTTACATCTGCAACAGACCAGAACTGTACGACGTGCGCATACGAGATGTTCGCGGAGTATGGGGGTGAGTGGAAAACGAGTGACTTCTGATAACCTGATAGTTTGGCGGAATTGTTGGGGTTGACCAGTACGGATCCGGGATTGAAGTGCGAGACGTGCATATGCGCGAGGAACACTGAGTGCGGAGTAGCGGTCGCGTAGGTGACGAGCGGCTTTCCTCCTGGCGCCGGGATTCTGTGGAGTAGTGGGGATTCAAGGATTGAGCTGGAAGACGTGCTGAATGTGCGAGGACAGCGAGTGCGGTGTAGCGGTTGCGTAGGAGACGAGCAACTTTCCTGCTAGCGCCTCGGAGTATACGACGTGTGTTAAGGGATTGAGCCTGAAGACGTGCTGAATGTGCGAGGACGGCGAGTGCGGTGTAGCGGTTGCGTAGGAGACGAGAAACTTTCCTGCTAGCGCCTCAGGATGACGTTGGAACCGGTGGACTTTTCGGACGATATGAAGCTGGCGAAGGTGGGGCGAATCTCAAAGCTGGGGCAAGCTGCCGCGGTTTGAAGTGATAAAGATGGTTGCGGTGGAGGGTCGACGGCCAATTACCGACGAAAGGCTCTGAAATGGGGATTTAGCCAAGTACAATGATCTCAATGCAGTGTGGCGAATGAATGATGTAGTTGCTGACGAGGTTGCGGAACTGCGAGGAAAGCGCAGCGTCGGAAGTGAGAGCGGAGGGAAAACAGTGGGTTCCCGAGTTTGCTGTGAGCTGCTTGTCAGGGTAGGCGCCTGAGGCGTACGCCCGTGTGGCTTAGTGAGCGTCGACCGGTCTCCTGAGGCGTGGAGGTGCTTCGCGTAGCATCCGTGGATTAGTTGGTGGTGAACGTATGGGCGACGAGTTGATGGCGGCGAGTAAATGCAAAGCGTTGAGCGAGAAGCGAGCTGGGGGCACAAGTTGATGCGTGTCCGCAGTACCTTGCCTCGATGACGAGTGAGGACGCAGGGCCGATGACGAAGGTGAATGTCGAGAGCGTCGAGGCAGAGTCGGGAAGTCTTGCAGACCAAAACGGTGAAGAGGGCGTTCGACGAGCTGCCTAAATCGTGCTACAAGCTGAAGAAGGCGCGCCGTAAGCAACAGTAGCTGCTGAGCAAACAGGGGGAGCTGCTCAGCGAGTGTGCGGTCTTCTTCAAGCTGAAGACATGTCGTAAGAAGTGTCGGTGCGTTGCGAGTACGTGGCTTTGAAGGAAGAAGTCGGGCGTCGACGTAAGATGAGCGTCTTGTGGTGCGTTGCGATGTCACGGAGACGGAGTTTATGCTGGAGAAGGCGAGCATGCAGGCGACGTCATCAAAGCAGAAGAAGGCGAGATCGATGGCTGCGAGGGTGATGCCGATGACGAGTGCGCGGACACACTGGTGGCCATGAGGGTGGCGAAGTGCGAGATGAAGGCCGGTTGCAGCGCGCTGTGCGCAAGGGTGTATGCTGAGCGGGTAAGACCACAGAATCGACCAACATATATGAGCTGAAGTACGGGTCGTGGAAGACCCTTGTGTGAAGAAGGCGTGTAACAGGTATGAAATGTAGCCATGCCAGACGGTGATCGCGGCAGCTCTACTGTACTCGGCTCAGCGGGCACTGTTCTACGTATCAGAGCGTCACTCGGCCGAGGTTGTAGAGACTAATTTAATTCAGTAGGTTTGCTGAGAGCATGGTTGAAGTGAACACGGTTGCTCATGGTGTTCACTTCACTTTGCACCCGACGGTGGTGACGTACCTGGTGTCGGAGGAGCTCCGAAGGCCGACGCGGCCACCGAGCTGACGCCTCTGGTCGGCGCGGCGGCGTCCGGCGGCTCGCGCTCCAACTTTGGCTCCGGCTCGGGCCGCTGCTGTCGCCCAGCTACGCGGCGTCGTCGCCGTCGTCCTCGGCCTTCTCGCCCTTCGCCATCCGCCCAGCGAGGAGCCCGAGCCCAAGGCGGCAAGTCCGCCCCGCCCCGGCAACTTAGCGACGCTCTTGTCGCAGCATGAGGACGAGCCCCAGAGCGACGCAGAAGAGGACGGAGAAGAAGAAGACGCCACTGAGGGCCAATACGCCTACTTCGCGTCGCCCGCCAAGGTGCTGGGCTCGGCCTGCGTCAAGGGAGGCTTCTTCCTGGCCCAGAGCGCCGTGGAGATGGCCATCAGTAAAGCAACTCAAGCGGCCGAGCGGCAGGAGGAGAAGAGGGCCGAGAGGGAGCTGGCGGACGTGGTGCGGCGCCGGGTGACCGACAGCGTCTTCCGCCTGCTGACGGTGCACGAGGCACGCCATCAGATGAACGCGCTGCACCTCGCAGTGCTCTACGAGCACCCGACGGTGGTGACGTACCTGGTGTCGGAGGCCAAGAAGTACTTCCCCGAGGATAAGGAGGCGTTGGTGAAGATGAGGAGCGCTGACAAGAAGAGCTGCGCGGACGCCAGAATGGCCATGGGACGCCTGAATGCGCCTCGGATAAGGAGGAGATCGATGACGAGACCAACAGCAACGCCAGTACTGAGACCCAGGAGCAGGAACAGGAACAGGAATTGGCGTGTGGCACGCTGCAGGACTTTCTAGACAGTCGCTGTGGAGAGTCCAAGCACCGCGCCACGGCGCTCATGTTGTGTACGTCTGTGGCGTGTGCCACCACGTTGATCGATAGTGGCGCGTCGCTGGATGCGATGAACTCGTCTGGGTTGACGGCGATGCATTACGCGGCGAGCACGGGGAATGCAGCGTTCGTGAGTTTATTGGTGTATCGTGGAGCGACCAAACGGACAGCCGCGGGGCGACGGCCTTGCACTGGGCCGTGTTTGAAGGGTTCCAATACACGGCGATGCTGTTGGTGGGCTACGGGGCGAACCAGAAGATCTGCGACTCGGAGAAGCAGACGCCGCTAATGATCGCCAGCGCTCTTGGAGATGCGTTCTTGGCCAAGCAACTGGTGGTGGAAGGAGCGCCCGTGAAAGCCAAGGACAAGCACGGTAGAACGGCGATGGACATTGCACGGCAAGGCACACACTTCGACACAGCAAGTGCATTGAAAGCAGGTTCGTCGGATCGACTGCTGGCCTTCGCGTAAGGGTGCCTCTGTCGCTTTCTTTTTCGGTATGGTGCTTACCACGACTACATTATCGCTGATTTTTGCGGTACCATGCCTGCCACCCCAGACTCCTGCCCAGACTGTACGGTACCAGACGATGGGGCTGGCGTTTTTGACTTTCACGTGTATCATGTACGTGTAGTTTGCATCAAGGACCCGGGGTACGTACCGCGCTCCACGCGCCCCGCCTACGAATTGCTGGCTGCGGAGGATAACGCTGTACCGTGCCCGACCTGTGTCACGCGCAAGCCTCAGCGATCCAAACACTGCTCAGCCTGCAGACGCTGCGTGTATCGCTTCGACCACCATTGCCCGTGGATAAATAACTGTGTGGGGATCGGGAACCACCGCAGCTTCCTCAGTCTTCCTCGTCACCTTGTCAAGCTTCTGCTTCACGATCGGTGCTCTGTCACTGAGTATTTTGCTGGACCCTGTGTCCTTGCACCCGTCCGCCCCCAGTGTTGGTGACGGCCCTGGAGACACGGCGCCGTGGCCTTGGCGGTGGTTGCAACCCCCTGAATGAGCGCTCACTGGAGAAGCTCCCGCTCACTCGGAATCGACGCTGATGCTGCACGGTATCCACGCCACTCTCCTGCTGTGCGCCGTCGTGTTCGGCATGCCGACAGCCACGCTACTGGCGATTCAGCTGCGCAACGTGAGAAGTGTTCAACAAGGACAAGTACCCGTATCTGAAGACGCCGATGGACGAGTTTTACAGGGCTGTGCCCACAACTTTGCTTGTGAGTGATTTTCAGCCATTCGTTACAATATCACGGAACAGTCTCAGTTTGGAAGATACGGTGCCGGGTTTAACCATCAGCGCTTCGAAAATAATCAGGGTCTATAGCCCTATGGTACTTTCCCATCAAGAGGCTAAGCAAATGCTCCCGGATGCGTAAGTACAGTCGAAGCCTACCTGCACAACTTCGGCATGAACCAGCTTCATTCACATCCAGCTGGAGAGTAGAGTCGCACGACCTGGGAGTTAAGTCCAAAGGCAACGAGGAGGATCAACGGGTATTAGCATGTGAATATTAGGGCTTAATTAACCGATCAAGGTCTTTGTTACGACTCTTTGAGTGCTAAATTACTCGGAAAAGGCTGCTTCTACCCTGGCCAGCTCGTCCGGAGCTGGACGTCGTTTGTACACACGGCGGGACACCTTGTAATAGGCGTCTCCATATTGGTAGACCTGGAGCGCCTCAGCAAGTTTGGGATCAAGATGGATAAAATACCGGATACGCGCTTATACTTACTCCATCAGGGTCCAGAGGTCGACTTCGTCATATTTTCATATTTAGAGGCAGCATTCGTTTTGATGATCGGGCCGCCCCGCTCGAGTATTATTTCTGATGCTGAATGCTTTTCTGAATCAAACAACTGTGTGGCTCACCTATTTTTATTCCACCATTAGCCATTGGATGAAACGTGGGCTAGTTCAGCACTTTTGACCAGTCACATTACTGTTTCTTGAAAAAGCGCAATTGGTTGAAAGTCTACCAGAATCTGCCGGCTCGGCTCGAGGAAAGATGGTGAAGCTCTTCTGTGCGATCGCTGCAGCGCGTTCGAGGTGGATATCGACGAGGGTGCGTCGGTTTCCGCGTTGAAGAAGGCGATCCAGTCGGAGAAGCCGAACAAGTTGAAGGACATCGATGCAGGTGACCTGCAGCTCTTCCTGGCGAAGACGGCGGACGGCGCGTGGCTGTCAGACGAAAGCGATGCTGCGCTGGAGCTGGAGGAAGGGAAGAGGCACGCAGTCATTCAAACGTTGATTAATGGAGAGCCGATGAAAGCCACGAAGACTCTCCAGTACTGGTTGTTTGGCAAGACCAAGATGCTTCCACCCTCTACCGATCAGATCCACGTGCTGGTGGTGGTTACGACCGAAGATGCGGTTGTGCCGGCGTTATCGCAACCATCGTTCTTTTGGAAGGAGGCAAAGTCGTTGGTCGCAACGAATCTGAAGCGGCAGATGACAGAACACAACAGTTCAGAAGGCAACAGTGCAGTTGCCGAGTGGGAGCTCGTGGATAGCGACTGCCCGACGCCATCTCTTGACGCAGAGAAGAGGCTAGTCCACATTCCTTGGAAGCTACTGAAGATTTCAGGAACGACCATCCTTAAAGAAGGCCACGACCTACAGCTGTACTGCCGTCCGGAAACTGTGGATGAATGACGCAAAAGCCAACGCAACGCCGTTGACACCTACGCACAGGTGATCATTCGCGGGGCACCTGGAACAGGCAAGACATGCGCAGCTTTCGCCTTCGCGTTTGGTACCGTAGATCGCGATTTGTGGGACATCGTGTGGATCCACTTCGATCGAGCAGTGAGCAGGTTCCTCTGTTATTTGGTGAAGGGTAAGAAATTGTGGGCAGCAGAAGCTTGGAACGATCGTGACCTCAACAACTTGCTGTTTTCATCGAAGTTACAGGAGAAAAGGGCGATTGTATTTTACGACGGATACAACAAAAGTTACTTGGCGTGTGACTCGGTATTGCTTGAGTGCCGGAAGTGGTATTCTCGGAATGATCTCTCTCGGCGCCTTGTGATAGTGACGTCGATGGTCTTGCTGACCGGCCGGAAACTTACCAACCCATTAAGCCTCACGTTGAGATACCTGGCGAGAAGGTCAATCCCTGGCTTGATGCTTTGGATAAACTGGCCACTCCAGCCGAACACAATGTGCCTGACCAAGTGCTACTCGACAGGGAGATGCGTGATGTGGAAGGTCATTCTGAAGACAAAGGCTGCGCTATTCCAGAAGGTATGGAGGCAGACGCAGCAACGGAGGTGCTCAATTTTCACGTGTTCGAGTTGCTGTCGTGAACACTTGATGAGTACCGCACTGCCGTAAACGAAAACATCTTTTTCGACAGTGTTGAACACGCCCTGCGTGATGGGGCCAAGGCGATTGGAGCGGCTAACACCCCGTATGAAGATCGAGTGGCGTTGGTGGAGAAAAAGTATTACGTCGCCGGCGGCAGAGCGCGAATGATGTTCGCTGTCAAGACGAGCAGGGCCATGGCCTCACTTGACAGAGCCCTTATGGCCGTGGGCTCGCTAAAATCCTTCGCTGAATTTGATACCGGGGTGCTGTCTGGCGTACAGTTAATCGACTTCTGGCTCTGTACCGTGGCGGGATGGACAAGACTCAACAGCGAATTGTAAGCTCGTACGCTGTTCGAGAACTCAGTATCAAACTCGGCCCTGACAAATTTCTGGAAGCAGTGAGCTTACTTCAGATGAACCCGTCAATGGATGGATTCATCTTTGAGGGATGGGTCATCGGGTGTCTGGCACATGGTCCGCTGACACTCAAGCAATTGGCTAGCGGGGGAAACGTTGAGTGGAAACAATATCCTCTGGTTCACTTCGACATCACGCAGCTGCAGCTGAAACTGCAAGCCTTATCCACGAAACAGTGGCTTGTGCCGTTTAAGTGGAACCAAAGTGGCTACGGCATCGTCTTCTTGGACAAGACGAGGGGTGTCGTTCGCTTTGTCCAGGTGACAAGAGCATCCAAGCACAGTTTCGCCGCCAAGGCATTCTGTGACTTCCTCAATATCTTGCACGCGTGCAAGTGGATGGAGATTCTCTCGGTAGAGCTCTGCTATGTGGTACCGCGCAAGACTGATGAACCCAAGCCCAAGCCATTCATTTCGAAAGAAGAGCTTTATCGCCAGGTCATCGCGGTGGTTTTCCTGCAGGGTGAGTACCGCCCTTTCGAGGAAAAGAAGTTGACACGAAAGACGCTTGAGACGACAGAAGGAACGCCTATCACGTGCTCTGTTGACACTTTGGAAGCCGCGTATGATGCCATTTCTTGTCACGACATGGAGCTACAGAGGCAGGAAATGCATGGGTGAGAGGAATAAGCGAGCTGGAATTCACGACTGGTAGGCTTCTGTTTCAGCTACGATGGTACGAGGTTGCGCAGTAAGGCGTCAATCGTTGAAGCGGTGCAGAACTGAATATCCAAGTTACAGCTTCAAACATGCATCCTGCATTTGTTTTTTTGCCTACTTTTGGCAAGTTTGCTTATTGCTATTGGTTGCCTATTGCAAGCGCTCCCACATTCAGTACTGTACAGTAGTTCATCCGCTACATCTGGATGCGAATTTTGATCCCACCGAACCTTGCTCCTCGTATTTCTCGACAAACAAATTATTAACAACAAGCTGCAAAATGGTTCGATGTTTGTTTGCCAAGCCTTCCTGGTGAGCCAGCTTACTGTCATATTATACGTAACGTTACTGTGGGGTTTCTTCACGGATCCGCGTGTGGTTCGCAGGCACGATGGTCTCGCGTCTTCTTGTGCTTGGTCGTCAACCCTTGGGTGTAAGTGCTGCATACTTTACCGAGACCAGTCTTGATCCTGATCTCACTGATTATGTGTGTGCAACCCTGTAGGTACAGCGGGACGGCCACGCCGACGAGGAGGGTAGCGTCGGCTTCTAGCAAGCGTGTCAAGCGTAAATGGAACGGATGGCGGTGAAGCGCGACAGCTTTTTCGCCACGCTGCTTCTTGAGAATGCTAAGCACGACTAATAATTCTCTGTCAGTAGATAAATTGCCATACTGCACATTTCCTTCCTTACCTGCGAACCTTTTCGGACGCAGCTGTTCTCTTTCTCTTCCCTGTCTGCGCAAGCCGTGCATGGCGCGTTGCTACTGCAGACAACGCAGCTACAGGCCGGAAAAGCGCGAACCGAGAGGAGGGCCACCGGAAGCGCGATCGACCGACAGTGCGTTCGATGCATGTTGACACGAGCTCTCCTGTCAAAGTGGCTATGGAGGACAACTTCAGACCTCAATGCAAAGAAGCACAGGACCATAAATGCCATAAATCCAGAGCTCACCCACCTGTGGAGCGAGATCAGCAAGCTCTACAGTAATGCCGGGGGTAAGTTACTACCGCATCGCCAAAGTCATAGTTCCTACCTGATACCGGTATACAAGGGGGGGTTGTGGTTATAAGGGACCCTTCTGTTGGGAAAGTGTTACATAAACATGCAACACGTTTTGACCTGATTGGTTAACATGATTTTTATTGGGGGGGGGGGGGGGGGCAACACCAACAGAAAGGACGGGCATCTCGCAACAAAAATATTGGATTTCTGAAAAGCCAGAAATGGCGTGGGCGCTGGGAACGAGAGCGAATGAGCGCATCGAGCGCGGTAAACACGTGGAACAGTAGCGGGGCGGCCTGTATGGGCTTCTGCGCAAGTGCTTGTGGTTATTTATGAACGGCGTTACGGCAACGTGATTACGACAAGACGACAGCTCTTACGGCACCATAGCAAGGGTTTTCCACCTAGCAAACACTGCACCAAGCAACGTAGAGGCTGTATGGTATGGTGCTTGCTATGTAAAACTGGGTTTGCGGTAATCTATCTGCGATTAATTACGGGAACTGCAAAAGTTACCGAGCGCACTCCAGAATATCACAGTAGACATCTAGAATCAAAGCGGCTGTTGGTGCACACTAAGCGTGAAAGAAGATGGAACCAGGCGACCTTAACAGCGATGCTCTGCCGGCCTCACCGCTACCGCCCACGACCGACGCAGGCACGCGTCTATCGCGAGATCACAGGGCGAAGGTTTGCAAGGGTCTGTTGATGTCTAGGCTCAAGGCAATTGAGGCTATGGAAGACAGACTGGACAAGATCGCCAAGTACTTGCTCAAGCTTTTAAACGAGCGCGACGAGCTGGCTACAATGCTCGCCAACGAGAAGGAGGAAGCTGTCCGTCTCGCAACGGTGCTTGGGGTGTCTGTGCGTGAAACCGGCTACGTGGTGTCGTACGGCGTAATGCTGCAACAGTGTTTCGAGGCTCTACTCGAGCAAGACTAGACCAATACTTCGCGCGTGTTGTGAACACGAAGAAAACATCAAGCCGATAACAAATAAAACTGCATTGAGGTCACAATTGAGCTATATTCAAGTCTTTACGGTTGCCATCAACTCGAGGTCGGTTGCATATACGGTCTTGGCTACTTGGTTCGCTATCGTACTCACTTCAGGTTGCATAAGTACCATCCACATAATACGTAGTCGCATGCCGGCAACGTCATCGGCTGAAACTGTGGCCTTGGTAAATCCTTCAGCATGCAATACACCTGGGCTATCACCATAACACCGCACGACATTCCATCGGGCTGTCTAGGTGCATCCAGCCACACACCATTCTACAAGAGGATATTCCACTCCAATCATTGTCTTCTCGCGCCAGCCCAGTAGAAATGGCGCTACCGTCTCTTCGTAGGTATCTTCGATAGTCGCTCGATATTGCGGATCACACAGCGGCTCGTAGAAGTAGGGTGTGATTGACGGTGGTTCAGCTTGGTAGGTGATACTGACAATGATGACACCCCATGTATGTTGCTCAGATAAACTGGCAAAACAACATAATGCATGCTCCAAATGCGGGTCTGGGGCGGGTCAGGGCAGCAACACGTAGCTGCATACGTATCCAACGCGTAGCAATCTCCGAGCGCGTCACAGATACATATGACAGCGAAATCAATGATCATATCAGACAGCATCTCCTTGCGAGCAAGCATCCCAACCAATCTGTCCAGCTTTACAGTGCCTGCACCGCTTGCCAATCGGAACGTGGAGCTCAGAGAAGCTCCTTCGAGCTGCTCCAGCACTTCGTTTGCCAGGGCCGCGTGCTTGGCCCCTGTGGGGTCATCTGTGAGCTCGTCCGAGTCCGTTTCCACGTCGAAAAGCTCAGGATTGACCGTCATTGCGTCCCATTTAGTCGACAGTAGCCGCCAATGCACATCCTCCTTCCACGCATCAAGCTTGCGGACAACGTTGTAAAACTCGCTCATCCACTCCAATCATTGTCTTCTCGCGACAGCCCAGTAGAAATGGCGCTACCGTCTCTTCGTAGGTATCTTCGATAGTCGCTCGATATTGCGGATCACACAGCGGCTCGTAGAAGTAGGGTGTGATTGACGGTGGTTCAGCTTGGTAGGTGATACTGACAATGATGACACCCCATGTATGTTGCTCAGATAAACTGGCAAAACAACATAATGCATGCTCCAAATGCGGGTCTGGGGCGGGTCAGGGCAGCAACACGTAGCTGCATACGTATCCAACGCGTAGCAATCTCCGAGCGCGTCACAGATACATATGACAGTGAAATCAATGATCATATCAGACAGCATCTCCTTGCGAGCAAGCATCCCAACCAATCTGTCCAGCTTTACAGTGCCTGCACCGCTTGCCAATCGGAACGTGGAGCTCAGAGAAGCTCCTTCGAGCTGCTCCAGCACTTCGTTTGCCAGGGCCGCGTGCTTGGCCCCTGTGGGGTCATCTGTGAGCTCGTCCGAGTCCGTTTCCACGTCGAAAAGCTCAGGATTGACCGTCATTGCGTCCCATTTAGTCGACAGTAGCCGCCAATGCACATCCTCCTTCCACGCATCAAGCTTGCGGACAACGTTGTAAAACTCGCTCATCCACTCCAATCATTGTCTTCTCGCGCCAGCCCAGTAGAAATGGCGCTACCGTCTCTTCGTAGGTATCTTCGATAGTCGCTCGATATTGCGGATCACACAGCGGCTCGTAGAAGTAGGGTGTGATTGACGGTGGTTCAGCTTGGTAGGTGATACTGACAATGATGACACCCCATGTATGTTGCTCAGATAAACTGGCAAAACAACATAATGCATGCTCCAAATGCGGGTCTGGGGCGGGTCAGGGCAGCAACACGTAGCTGCATACGTATCCAACGCGTAGCAATCTCCGAGCGCGTCACAGATACATATGACAGCGAAATCAATGATCATATCAGACAGCATCTCCTTGCGAGCAAGCATCCCAACCAATCTGTCCAGCTTTACAGTGCCTGCACCGCTTGCCAATCGGAACGTGGAGCTCAGAGAAGCTCCTTCGAGCTGCTCCAGCACTTCGTTTGCCAGGGCCGCGTGCTTGGCCCCTGTGGGGTCATCTGTGAGCTCGTCCGAGTCCGTTTCCACGTCGAAAAGCTCAGGATTGACCGTCATTGCGTCCCATTTAGTCGACAGTAGCCGCCAATGCACATCCTCCTTCCACGCATCAAGCTTGCGGACAACGTTGTAAAACTCGCTCATCCACTCCAATCATTGTCTTCTCGCGCCAGCCCAGTAGAAATGGCGCTACCGTCTCTTCGTAGGTATCTTCGATAGTCGCTCGATATTGCGGATCACACAGCGGCTCGTAGAAGTAGGGTGTGATTGACGGTGGTTCAGCTTGGTAGGTGATACTGACAATGATGACACCCCATGTATGTTGCTCAGATAAACTGGCAAAACAACATAATGCATGCTCCAAATGCGGGTCTGGGGCGGGTCAGGGCAGCAACACGTAGCTGCATACGTATCCAACGCGTAGCAATCTCCGAGCGCGTCACAGATACATATGACAGCGAAATCAATGATCATATCAGACAGCATCTCCTTGCGAGCAAGCATCCCAACCAATCTGTCCAGCTTTACAGTGCCTGCACCGCTTGCCAATCGGAACGTGGAGCTCAGAGAAGCTCCTTCGAGCTGCTCCAGCACTTCGTTTGCCAGGGCCGCGTGCTTGGCCCCTGTGGGGTCATCTGTGAGCTCGTCCGAGTCCGTTTCCACGTCGAAAAGCTCAGGATTGACCGTCATTGCGTCCCATTTAGTCGACAGTAGCCGCCAATGCACATCCTCCTTCCACGCATCAAGCTTGCGGACAACGTTGTAAAACTCGCTCATCCACTCCAATCATTGTCTTCTCGCGACAGCCCAGTAGAAATGGCGCTACCGTCTCTTCGTAGGTATCTTCGATAGTCGCTCGATATTGCGGATCACACAGCGGCTCGTAGAAGTAGGGTGTGATTGACGGTGGTTCAGCTTGGTAGGTGATACTGACAATGATGACACCCCATGTATGTTGCTCAGATAAACTGGCAAAACAACATAATGCATGCTCCAAATGCGGGTCTGGGGCGGGTCAGGGCAGCAACACGTAGCTGCATACGTATCCAACGCGTAGCAATCTCCGAGCGCGTCACAGATACATATGACAGCGAAATCAATGATCATATCAGACAGCATCTCCTTGCGAGCAAGCATCCCAACCAATCTGTCCAGCTTTACAGTGCCTGCACCGCTTGCCAATCGGAACGTGGAGCTCAGAGAAGCTCCTTCGAGCTGCTCCAGCACTTCGTTTGCCAGGGCCGCGTGCTTGGCCCCTGTGGGGTCATCTGTGAGCTCGTCCGAGTCCGTTTCCACGTCGAAAAGCTCAGGATTGACCGTCATTGCGTCCCATTTAGTCGACAGTAGCCGCCAATGCACATCCTCCTTCCACGCATCAAGCTTGGGGACAACGTTGTAAAACTCGCTCATCCACTCCAATCATTGTCTTCTCGCGCCAGCCCAGTAGAAATGGCGCTACCGTCTCTTCGTAGGTATCTTCGATAGTCGCTCGATATTGCGGATCACACAGCGGCTCGTAGAAGTAGGGTGTGATTGACGGTGGTTCAGCTTGGTAGGTGATACTGACAATGATGACACCCCATGTATGTTGCTCAGATAAACTGGCAAAACAACATAATGCATGCTCCAAATGCGGGTCTGGGGCGGGTCAGGGCAGCAACACGTAGCTGCATACGTATCCAACGCGTAGCAATCTCCGAGCGCGTCACAGATACATATGACAGTGAAATCAATGATCATATCAGACAGCATCTCCTTGCGAGCAAGCATCCCAACCAATCTGTCCAGCTTTACAGTGCCTGCACCGCTTGCCAATCGGAACGTGGAGCTCAGAGAAGCTCCTTCGAGCTGCTCCAGCACTTCGTTTGCCAGGGCCGCGTGCTTGGCCCCTGTGGGGTCATCTGTGAGCTCGTCCGAGTCCGTTTCCACGTCGAAAAGCTCAGGATTGACCGTCATTGCGTCCCATTTAGTCGACAGTAGCCGCCAATGCACATCCTCCTTCCACGCATCAAGCTTGCGGACAACGTTGTAAAACTCGCTCATCCACTCCAATCATTGTCTTCTCGCGCCAGTCCAGTAGAAATGGCGCTACCGTCTCTTCGTAGGTATCTTCGATAGTCGCTCGATATTGCGGATCACACAGCGGCTCGTAGAAGTAGGGTGTGATTGACGGTGGTTCAGCTTGGTAGGTGATACTGACAATGATGACACCCCATGTATGTTGCTCAGATAAACTGGCAAAACAACATAATGCATGCTCCAAATGCGGGTCTGGGGCGGGTCAGGGCAGCAACACGTAGCTGCATACGTATCCAACGCGTAGCAATCTCCGAGCGCGTCACAGATACATATGACAGCGAAATCAATGATCATATCAGACAGCATCTCCTTGCGAGCAAGCATCCCAACCAATCTGTCCAGCTTTACAGTGCCTGCACCGCTTGCCAATCGGAACGTGGAGCTCAGAGAAGCTCCTTCGAGCTGCTCCAGCACTTCGTTTGCCAGGGCCGCGTGCTTGGCCCCTGTGGGGTCATCTGTGAGCTCGTCCGAGTCCGTTTCCACGTCGAAAAGCTCAGGATTGACCGTCATTGCGTCCCATTTAGTCGACAGTAGCCGCCAATGCACATCCTCCTTCCACGCATCAAGCTTGCGGACAACGTTGTAAAACTCGCTCATCCACTCCAATCATTGTCTTCTCGCGACAGCCCAGTAGAAATGGCGCTACCGTCTCTTCGTAGGTATCTTCGATAGTCGCTCGATATTGCGGATCACACAGCGGCTCGTAGAAGTAGGGTGTGATTGACGGTGGTTCAGCTTGGTAGGTGATACTGACAATGATGACACCCCATGTATGTGCTCAGATAAACTGGCAAAACAACATAATGCATGCTCCAAAGCGG
>NW_009258124.1:1052032-1295081 GCF_000149755.1 Phytophthora sojae
CTTCTCGCGCCAGTCCAGTAGAAATGGCGCTACCGTCTCTTCGTAGGTATCTTCGATAGTCGCTCGATATTGCGGATCACACAGCGGCTCGTAGAAGTAGGGTGTGATTGACGGTGGTTCAGCTTGGTAGGTGATACTGACAATGATGACACCCCATGTATGTTGCTCAGATAAACTGGCAAAACAACATAATGCATGCTCCAAATGCGGGTCTGGGGCGGGTCAGGGCAGCAACACGTAGCTGCATACGTATCCAACGCGTAGCAATCTCCGAGCGCGTCACAGATACATATGACAGCGAAATCAATGATCATATCAGACAGCATCTCCTTGCGAGCAAGCATCCCAACCAATCTGTCCAGCTTTACAGTGCCTGCACCGCTTGCTAATCGGAACGTGGAGCTCAGAGAAGCTCCTTCGAGCTGCTCCAGCACTTCGTTTGCCAGGGCCGCGTGCTTGTCCCCTGTGGGGTCATCTGTGAGCTCGTCCGAGTCCGTTTCCACGTCGAAAAGCTCAGGATTGACCGTCATTGCGTCCCATTTAGTCGACAGTAGCCGCCAATGCACATCCTCCTTCCACGCATCAAGCTTGCGGACAACGTTGTAAAACTCGCTCATCCACTCCAATCATTGTCTTCTCGCGCCAGCCCAGTAGAAATGGCGCTACCGTCTCTTCGTAGGTATCTTCGATAGTCGCTCGATATTGCGGATCACACAGCGGCTCGTAGAAGTAGGGTGTGATTGACGGTGGTTCAGCTTGGTAGGTGATACTGACAATGATGACACCCCATGTATGTTGCTCCGATAAACTGGCAAAACAACATAATGCATGCTCCAAATGCGGGTCTGGGGCGGGTCAGGGCAGCAACACGTAGCTGCATACGTATCCAACGCGTAGCAATCTCCGAGCGCGTCACAGATACATATGACAGCGAAATCAATGATCATATCAGACAGCATCTCCTTGCGAGCAAGCATCCCAACCAATCTGTCCAGCTTTACAGTGCCTGCACCGCTTGCCAATCGGAACGTGGAGCTCAGAGAAGCTCCTTCGAGCTGCTCCAGCACTTCGTTTGCCAGGGCCGCGTGCTTGGCCCCTGTGGGGTCATCTGTGAGCTCGTCCGAGTCCGTTTCCACGTCGAAAAGCTCAGGATTGACCGTCATTGCGTCCCATTTAGTCGACAGTAGCCGCCAATGCACATCCTCCTTCCACGCATCAAGCTTGCGGACAACGTTGTAAAACTCGCTCATCCACTCCAATCATTGTCTTCTCGCGCCAGTCCAGTAGAAATGGCGCTACCGTCTCTTCGTAGGTATCTTCGATAGTCGCTCGATATTGCGGATCACACAGCGGCTCGTAGAAGTAGGGTGTGATTGACGGTGGTTCAGCTTGGTAGGTGATACTGACAATGATGACACCCCATGTATGTTGCTCAGATAAACTGGCAAAACAACATAATGCATGCTCCAAATGCGGGTCTGGGGCGGGTCAGGGCAGCAACACGTAGCTGCATACGTATCCAACGCGTAGCAATCTCCGAGCGCGTCACAGATACATATGACAGCGAAATCAATGATCATATCAGACAGCATCTCCTTGCGAGCAAGCATCCCAACCAATCTGTCCAGCTTTACAGTGCCTGCACCGCTTGCCAATCGGAACGTGGAGCTCAGAGAAGCTCCTTCGAGCTGATCCAGCACTTCGTTTGCCAGGGCCGCGTGCTTGGCCCCTGTGGGGTCATCTGTGAGCTCGTCCGAGTCCGTTTCCACGTCGAAAAGCTCAGGATTGACCGTCATTGCGTCCCATTTAGTCGACAGTAGCCGCCAATGCACATCCTCCTTCCACGCATCAAGCTTGCGGACAACGTTGTAAAACTCGCTCATCCACTCCAATCATTGTCTTCTCGCGACAGCCCAGTAGAAATGGCGCTACCGTCTCTTCGTAGGTATCTTCGATAGTCGCTCGATATTGCGGATCACACAGCGGCTCGTAGAAGTAGGGTGTGATTGACGGTGGTTCAGCTTGGTAGGTGATACTGACAATGATGACACCCCATGTATGTTGCTCAGATAAACTGGCAAAACAACATAATGCATGCTCCAAATGCGGGTCTGGGGCGGGTCAGGGCAGCAACACGTAGCTGCATACGTATCCAACGCGTAGCAATCTCCGAGCGCGTCACAGATACATATGACAGCGAAATCAATGATCATATCAGACAGCATCTCCTTGCGAGCAAGCATCCCAACCAATCTGTCCAGCTTTACAGTGCCTGCACCGCTTGCCAATCGGAACGTGGAGCTCAGAGAAGCTCCTTCGAGCTGCTCCAGCACTTCGTTTGCCAGGGCCGCGTGCTTGGCCCCTGTGGGGTCATCTGTGAGCTCGTCCGAGTCCGTTTCCACGTCGAAAAGCTCAGGATTGACCGTCATTGCGTCCCATTTAGTCGACAGTAGCCGCCAATGCACATCCTCCTTCCACGCATCAAGCTTGCGGACAACGTTGTAAAACTCGCTCATCCACTCCAATCATTGTCTTCTCGCGCCAGTCCAGTAGAAATGGCGCTACCGTCTCTTCGTAGGTATCTTCGATAGTCGCTCGATATTGCGGATCACACAGCGGCTCGTAGAAGTAGGGTGTGATTGACGGTGGTTCAGCTTGGTAGGTGATACTGACAATGATGACACCCCATGTATGTTGCTCAGATAAACTGGCAAAACAACATAATGCATGCTCCAAATGCGGGTCTGGGGCGGGTCAGGGCAGCAACACGTAGCTGCATACGTATCGAACGCGTAGCAATCTCCGAGCGCGTCACAGATACATATGACAGCGAAATCAATGATCATATCAGACAGCATCTCCTTGCGAGCAAGCATCCCAACCAATCTGTCCAGCTTTACAGTGCCTGCACCGCTTGCCAATCGGAACGTGGAGCTCAGAGAAGCTCCTTCGAGCTGCTCCAGCACTTCGTTTGCCAGGGCCGCGTGCTTGGCCCCTGTGGGGTCATCTGTGAGCTCGTCCGAGTCCGTTTCCACGTCGAAAAGCTCAGGATTGACCGTCATTGCGTCCCATTTAGTCGACAGTAGCCGCCAATGCACATCCTCCTTCCACGCATCAAGCTTGCGGACAACGTTGTAAAACTCGCTCATCCTGTACACTGCGGCGCTGAGCAGTACTAAACATCAACACAAAGCATAACAACATAACAAGCAACATTGTGAGCACCGCATAATACAACATAATGAGCAACTTGGTGACTACACACCTGGTGAAGTGCGGGGTTCCACCGGGGAAGTAGGCGATGATCTCCTCGGTAGTGTCCTCCGGATGATTGTCGTCCGCGGTTTGGTTGAAGTATTTGGACTTTGATCGCTTCTTCTTCTCCGCTTTGACAACGGCTTCCAACTTGACGACGAGATTCTTTGGAATCACAAAGTTATAGTCGTAGTCGTCAGCGTAGACGTGATTGCGTTTGCTGTGAGCGACGCGCGAGTTCATGAAGTCGTCGTCCATGATGGTTGGGTAGTTTGCCAGCCGCTGACATGGTTGCGGTCAATAGTGTTGTTTGCCCACTCTAAAACACGCGCCAGCGACGGAACATTCTTGTCTGGGAGAACAATTGCAGCCAGCTGTCGAGGTTTCGCCCCCTTGGGCAGCTTGGTTTGCTTCAGTTTGGTTCGGGTAGTGTGGCGCACCTTAGGTTTCTTGGGAATACGTGGCATCTCCAGAATCCCTCCCTTATTTGCAACTTTTGCTGCCGTTTTATCACGTACGGCAGCTTTGGTAGGATAGTACTTTTTCTTCGAGGACAACACCGCTTTGGTTGGGTACAGCATCGGCGTAGAGGGTGACGTTGCTTTGGGTAGAAGCGGAGTAGCAGTCTTGGGCATTATCGCCGACTTAGTTAGCATTGTCCCACTAGTCTTGCTCGATGTTGCCGCCAATGTTGCTTCATTGTTTTCTGCTGTAGCCTCTCGCTTAGAGGCTGAAGCCGTGCTGTCGGACCCCGCTTTATCTTGCTCCAACTCCTGGATGAAGTTCATGCAGTCAATTAAATCAGCCGGCGTGATGTCAGATGCGGTGTCAGACGTGTCTGGATCGTCGGATTCCTCACTTTCGTCAGGACTGGTAGTAGAATCTGCCTCAACGGCCTCCAAACCGCTTCGAAGAATGTCCTTCCAGGACTTCAAGGCTGCGACGAAAGCTGGGGTAGCCAATCCTGCTAGGTGCTCCATTACAGGTTCGAACACAGCTTTAGCATAGCAATATTTCTCTTCTGATGAGAGAACCACAACGTTGGCACGTTCTCGTCGACGCATCTTGACGTAAATAACACCACGTTAATTTCGACGGCGGCGCCCGATCTTCTCTGCGACGTCTACATCATGTGCATGTTGGGGTGTTCCGTCTGCTGCACCTTGTGTTGCTTTGGACTCATCCAGGAAGCCGTCGTTTTGGGTCAGACCGTCACGCGCCCAGGAATCTCCAGCTTCTTTCATGGACGCTTAAACTACCTGTAGCGCTCCGACACCACCTCGAAGCTCTTTATCCAGCTCGGACATTGCGACCATATCCCACCGCTGCGGGACGGCCGACTCAGGTAGATACTCGAATCGATGAACATGATCAGCGATGAACATCAAATGCTGGCATGGCAGGTGATGACTACAATAGAATAGGCATGTGCACGTCCATTCATAGTCGTTGCATACGTAGGTATTCCTCCGAGTACTGAGTTCCCACTCGCCCACAGCGTCCAGCTTCGTGCACTTAGTGTCCACCAGGTACACCATAAAGTGGTCCCATTGAGAGCGCACTTTAGACAACGGGTTGTCGCTAAGACGCGCCGAAACGCGTGTCAAGAAGTCAGGGATTGCGCCTGGGTGTCGAGATGTAGACACATGCTTCCCGTCGTCGAATAATAGTCCCCTGGTGCGCTAACAGACCGCTAATAGTCGCATCCAGACGAGGTCGTTTGCCGAGAAGCAGCTTAACTTGGTTCGAATTCGATTCGATCCTGTTGGTTGTGGTGTTCCCAGCAGAGAAGTACTTTCCCCGGATATAGTTAGCCCATATCGAGTCACACTCCTTCCAGTTTGACGTAAACTATTCCAGAAGTGCTGGACATTCCTTCTCACAGACTTTCGTAAACGAGTCCAGCTCTGAATTGAAACTTCGCTCTGTATTGCTGTTGGTAAACAACATACAGAGCAACCCAACGAGCAACACAGTCAGCAACACAATAACATAGAACAACATAGAATAAAACATAGCAGGTAACATTGAAGATTCAATCCTTTCGTACCAGTAGATGAGCTTTCCGAATGCATGCTCCATCCGCTCGCGTTGAGACATCGTCAGGTTGTACTTCGGCCTTCTGCACACCTTCCTCCAGTACGTAAGGGCGTGAAATTGGCACAAGAGAACCTTGGCGTCAGGAAACACTCTCTCCAGCACTCGCCACTCCACAAAATCCTAATCAATAGAGAACGTCTCAATTGATGTCCATGACGGATTGTGACGCTTGAAGAACTCCAAAATGCGCTCCATGGTCCCGTCCTTCTGGTCCAGTGCGAGAAAGTCAACCACAGGGATGCCTCTTCCAGTTGCTGACGTCACAACAAGACTTCCTACTCGTTCAACAAATGATTGACAAGTTATAACATCTCATTAGTATCATAGCTAGTAACATAGAAAAGAATACGAGATAATTCAAACCAAGATGGTAGCCTAAGTTGTTGGTCCCGTGTGTCCAATCCATGACTAAACTGTCGCCCCATTGCTTGAAGCACGTCTTCTGCACTGCAGTTTGCATCGCAATGACGGAGGTGATGTCCATCTGATCCTGCAACAACAGAACGTCATGATCATCGACACGGACAAATGTATCAAGCAGCAATCGGGTCCGTTCGATAGTCGTAGACCCTAGTACTTGTTGCAGTATGTTTCTCGTTTGCTGGGGGGATGACCATACCTGTAGATATTGATCAATCCAAATACAAAGATGTTAATACCAATCCAAATTAAAACCACTACAAAACGAACAATGAAAAGCTCAACAACTGCATAGAGTTCACCAGGAACACCCACCAAGCTTGTCCGAGAGGTAGCGGTTGATCGCCGGCGTACTGTTTTGCACCTCGGCCATGAGACCAAGGTCCTTGCGCACGGCTGCTGGTAGCAGCAGGGATTTGCCGCGCGTGTAGGACTCGTAGATGATCTTGGTGGTCCTGTGGTTGTGCATGTAGATCTACAAGGTGCATAGTTGTACAAGTTAGCAACTAAGCCCTCGAAAAAATATAGATACGAACAATACCTCCGTCTCTGGGTCGATGCACACCTTCCACTTTGGCACACCTTTCTCAACATACTTGACAGAGCGCACAGTGAAGCTCGCTTCGCAGCCTGTGTACCGCTGGCCACTCTCCCGATGGCCTTCACCTCGCGAAGATTGTTTAGCGCCGTGGGTGCACCACATCGCCTTGAACTTGTGGGTGAAGTGATCGTGGAGCTTTTGAACCCCGGGTAGACTTAACAACACAGTTAACAACATAAGCAGCAACATTAGTATAAATAGAAGCACCATACTGTAACAGCAACATAACCCGTACCCGTCGTGGTTCGTTTTCAATTGCGAGCTCCGAACGCGGTAGAGCACCAAGTTCGCGTCTTGATAGGCATTCAGCGCTACCTCGAGCTCGCCCCAATAGGCGAACGACTTCCTGGCAAGAGGTGGCTTCAAATTGTCGACTGCGTTGTGCGCCTTGACTATCTTCTCCCGCTCCTCCCACGTTTCAGTGCGGCGGCGCTCACGATGACGTGGTGGCGGCTGGTCCTTGCTGACGTGACAACAGCCTGCTCCTTTTCCTTCCTCCCAACTTTCGCACGTTTAGGAGGTGAATCACCAACTGCACTTCGACCCGGGGACGGCTTGCACTTTCGTGCTGTAGCTTTCTTCCTAGCCGTCGTGGAAGAAGCAGCAGCTGCCGCACGGCTGGCACTCGACGCTTGGACAGCGGCTTCAGCTGCGGCTTCTTCGCGCGTACAAATTGCTGGATAGATTCTTCGAAACCTATCTCAATAATACACCAACACAACACCAATAAACATTAGTGCAACAATAACGCTCAACATTGCAAACAACACATAGTACAACATACCCGTCACTTGCCGCTTGCTGCCAGCGCCTTTGTCGTTGTCCTCCGCCACCGCGTCCTTGTCCTCCACGGCGTTCGCCGTCTCTTCATTGTCCTCACTACCGAACAAGTCATCATCGTCGATTACGGCTGCAGCCATGCCACCGTCCCACTTGGCCTTCACGTGCGTGGCGGTGGTGTCGTCATGTTTCTCGTTCGGGCCGACCGCGGGTTCGACGGCGGACATGGTGCTGTTGCCCGCCATCTCTTTGCCCTTCGCCGCCTCGTCGTCCTCCACGTCCCCCATGGCCTTCGCCTCCTCGTCGTCCTCCACGTCCTTCACCTCCCCCTCGTCCTCCACGTCCTTTACCTCCCCCTCGTCCTCCACGTTCTCCGTACCCTCCTCCTCGTCGTCCACCTCCGTGTCCTTCGCCTCCTCGTCGACCTTCTCCACTACCTCCACGCCGATCTCTTCCTCATCGTCCGGAGTCACCTCATCCTCCTCGACATAGTCTTCGTTGCCCTCGTCGTCTTGCGTGTAGCCTTGGGCGGCTTGGAGGTAGTCAACGGTCTTGCGTGGCCGCAACGCCCTGCATCAAAACTTGTTAGCAAATGATGTGGGTTGACGTAAGCTTTTGTGCCGCACCTTGTTCTCCGGGGCCCCCTTGCTCTCCGAGCGCGCAGCGCCCTACAACACAACTTGTTAGCAACTACCATGGATGCGCGTAAGCTTCTGCGTCGCGACTTGTTCTTCAGGAGCCTCCCCGTGCGCTCCGTGCGTCGCCATCCCCAACGCGATGGCGCTGCTGCTGTTTCGCGCTCTCCCCGTTGACGTAAAACAAAATGGGAGGCTGCGGCACGTCGTACCTAAACGGAAATAAAGATATCACAAAAATCATGTTTACAGATATTGACAATTTTCACGAAAGATAAGTTGCGATAAATTACCAGCAACACCTGTGTTGCTCCCAACGAGATATCGTCGAGTTGTAGGAGAGTTGCCGTAATGACTCCCGTTATTTATACCATTTTGGCTTGTTTGGAGGAGCCCAGAAGTGCTGCCATCGCTTCGGAAAATATTACACCGAAATACTCAAATAGCCAGGATGTGCTAGTTTCCACAAGTTTCCACACGAACAAACAAACCAATCGGGTAGGGGTACACTGCGCCGCATAATCTTTTGGACACTCACATTTTTGTCCATATCTCAGCTTCAAAAAAGAGTTAGAGCTCGCTATTAAGATATGTTGTACCTATGAGATCAATCTATAGCTGGCATGTGACGTGGACCTAGATTTCTGAGCGCGTAGATAGGCTAGTACACAACTGACACGATTCCGGACCGCGACAAAGTTTTCGGACACGCCAGCTATAGATTGATCTGATAGGTACAACATATCTAAATAGCGAGCTCTAACTCTTTCTATAAGCTGAGATATGGACAAAAATGTGAGTGCCCGAAAGATTATGTCGCGCAGTGTAGGAGAAAGCCAAAGGTACACACCAGACACCAAACACCAAAAGCGCAACCAGCCCCTAAGTATACTATGTCTTGTGATTGCTGATATTAAAAGCGATTGTGATTGGCTAATAGCAAGTGCGCTTTATGACAACTGTGCGAACAATGACTTCGGCGATGCGGCATAGTAGAGCAAGTTATGATTGGACAAAACTCGGACTTAGCACTTTGATAATCACTCTACCAAATGCTGCGGCTGGTGTCATCCGTGCGGAGTCGCCTGCTGCGCGCGGGGGTCGCCCGTGGTGCAGCCGTCGCCATGGTGCCTCAAGCCCCTCGCTTAGCTGCGTGCACTGACCCCTGTGAAGTGCAAATGTAGAGCCAGGGCGGTGTCCCAGCTCAGTACTTGCAGCGCAGGTACGACGTGCATTACACGCTTGCAGTGCTTGTCCAGCGGATGAGTGGCTGCCAATGCTCCACAAAGGAAGTTCTAGTTGTTGCTTTGACCTGTAGTATTTGTAATACAAGCTAGGGTTTTGGCCGGCGGCTGGGCAACTCACTTCTCGAGAGGTGGTACTGTGCACAACCTGCCGTCAATCTTTTCTCCCTGCAGAACTGAGTCCCGCGCCTTGCAGTGTTCACGTATTTACCTGCCTCTATGGTGCAGACCCGCAGTACGCGGGCCCACAACACCTCTCAGGTTGTGAGCCCAACGAGGGACTCATAAAGTCTGCGGGGCTCGACGACGTCCGAGCTCAGCGGTGAAGCCGAAGGGAACGCCGCCACCGGATCGGCTCAGCACAGAAGGTTAGAGAGCCAGCTAGAAGATCTGCTGGCGCAGTTTGGTTCCGTAGTGGCTCTTCTGACGGACCAGCAGAGGACGAGGAACGTCCTCGCTGCGGAGGCAACGCCGCTTCCCCAGCGATACTCATTCAAGAATTCGCCGCAGTCCAGCTAGAGCCCCTGGTGCAGCGCGTCCTGATACCGTATGGACCGCGCCGAGGGGACCCCGCCGCCGAGAACTTCCCAGCGTACAACGGCTCCACCAGCGCCAGCACACGTCTGATCAAGCTGCCAAGCACAAGCGAACGAGCCGTCGCCGCCCCAGCCGCGCAGGGGGCCGCCAACGCGCTACACGCAACTTCACTGACTGCGACTGGACAGCCCTCAAGCCCACCTGCGCCTGCGCTGTCCGTGGCAGCCGTCGAGGTCGCGCCTATCGACTTCGTGGCTAACGCTACGGAAGGGGAGACGAACGTGGGAGGACAACATCGGTGCACGCGGTGCATGAACTCAAGCAATTACGTCGCGCCGAACGCTCGGCTCAACAATGACAACTACAAGACGTGGCTGGCAGAGATGTGCACGATTCTCGGCGCCTCGGATTTGCTGCCCCCGCTGCTCGGAGATGAACACATCGAGGACCAGCGCAACGATGCACAACGGCGGTGTTTCCGCCAGCGACTTCGGGTGGCTCAACGCGAGATTGTGATGGCACTCAGTGAGGATTTGAAGAGTCGCTTCTCGAATGTGATTGAGAGAGCGGACCCGTTGTTATTGTGGCACACGCTCGCAGACCACTTCGAGAACCACCCTGGTGTTTATGTGGTGTTGCTCAAGCGCGACATGCTGAACCGCCGGTTGCAGCGCAACGAGCGGCTCGACAAGTACATCAAGGACATCGACAATTTCAAGCACCAGTTGCGTCGTGCAAATCAGCAGCTGCAAGAAACGGAGGCAGTCTCCGTCCTGCTGCCCAACACTGCGGGCGTCTACCCGGCTGTCGTCAACGAGCACGAGGTGCGCCTCCCCGCGGCGAGAGCATATCGTGGGAACAAGCGATCGAGCGTCTTCGACTCGCTGACCATGCACGCCAGGAAGCAGAGCGCCAGCAAGGGCGTGATAGACGGGTCGTCCAGCAAGGTGTTGCTGTCGTCAGTAACCGCTCTGGAAGCCACGGTCGTGGAGGAGAACGTCGCAGCTCCAGCCACTCCAGAGCCAACAGCAACCGCAGCAACCAGAGAACTCGGCCACGCAGCCCCAACGACAGCGTCTCGCCCCGCGGGCGGAACAAGCGTCGGAAGAGCAAGAGCTCCTCACGAGGCAGTGAGGATCTAGCCAAGCGCAAGAGCAAGTCCAAGTGCAACGCCTGCGGGCAGCAGGGCCATTGGCGAAACGACCCGGAGTGCCCGGAGCGGGGCAACAGCTCGGATGGCAAGAACCGCGAGCCGGTGCGCAGCATGATCTCTGTAGTGACCGTGCGGGAAGACTGCGACCCGCGCCGTGGTCAACGTGATGCTGTGCTGGCTGTGTGTGTGTGGAGAAACACAATTCTCGGAAACGAGTGATGGCAGTTGATTGGGTGAATGATGGATCCGGACTCAGGTGGATCTGGATCCAGACTCAGATGGATCTGGATCTGTACCCATGTGGTCCAGATCCAAGATGGGTTCAAGTCGACCCCCCAGCGTGACCATGGAGTTGCGGACAAGGCTCGACGAGCAAGCAGCTGACGCCCAATGGAGGCAAAGAGAGTCCATAGAGTCGGTAGGTACAGATGGGACGATAGGAGCCACATGGCGATAGGACTTTGGGATAGGAACAACCTTAAGCATAAATCAGACCAGAATTTGCCTTGTACAACGCAAGCGCTTCCTCCCTCGCCTGGAAACGGGAACGGCATTGGCCCTACACGGCGTAGAGAGGTTAGCGGTAGCAGATCTAGCGTTGGTTGTAAGACTGGAATAATATATTGGCCAGATCCAAGACCTTCCTAGTGAACTACCTGCAAGTGCAGATCTTAGATCCACCGGAGTTATCTGTTTGGCCGGTGCGTCCCTCTCGTCTCAACTGTCAACGACACCGTCATTGGAGGCGGTAAACACGATCAAGGAAGACCTGCGAAGGCAACGTAAAGGACAACAACTTCGAAAGGCAACAACCCGGCCGGATCCAGATACAGGCCGCCAGATCCAAGTACAAGACCACTGGATTTGGAATACTACCGCGAGCAGAGTGAAGATTTCCGCGCTGCTCCACCCACATCCCCGCGTCTCGTCCAGACTGTTCTGTCTTCAAGGCTCGGACGCTTCAGCAGACACCAGAGGAGCAGATCCAGCCCTACCGACGGGTACACAAGGTGACCAGTTCAGCACACAGATCACGGATCATCGGGGGACCCCCTCCGTAAGTCGGTGTTTGGGCGCAGTTGGGGAGTTGGATTGGCAATCTCGCAGATTTTGCTGATCCCGCTACACCACAGCCTCGTCGATCGGAGTGGTCACGATGTTCGAGACCAAGTACCGTGCTCTCTGAGCGTAAGCATGGACATCATGCCTGCCCTGCTGCAGGTCGAGGAACTCCGCCCTCGACCGGAACTCGTTTTGCGGTAGCTCAAACGCTCGTCTGAGCTCATCCTTGAAACCCTCGTACGTGCTAAAGCACGTAGGATCCGAGAGTCGGCGTCCATACGCCCAACTTCTTGCGCGTCCGCCAAGACATGACATGGCGAACGCAACCTTCGACAACGGGTCGACGATACGTCGAGCCGCAATGGCAGTGTCGAGTTCGACAAGCCAACGGAGGAGGGGATCACCCTCTCTTCCGACATAGTTACTCACATTGAGTTTCAGGGATTGCGCGCGTGGTGTCGTCCCGGACGGCACCGCGGTAGTGGCAGCAACATCGCGTTGCTCCTTCAGGATGAAACCCAGAGCAACACCGTGTTGCTCTGTTGGCGTTAGCGTACGCAGCATCGTAGCTGCAGCCGCCTCACCAATGACTGTTGACAGTCGTTGGAGGGCCTCCCACTCTGGATCCGACAGGTGGGGACAGTCAGCGCGTGCAACGTGAGTTGCAGGCGTAGTGGAGCTTTCCATGGGCACCTCTGTATCCATAGGAAGGTTCTCAGCTCCGCGTTCGTGCGGTGACGTACGAACTCAGGTAGTCGGTCGTTGGACGGACTACAAAGTGCTACCAGGTGTAGTGGGCCTACTTCGGCTCACTACTTTAGCTTACACGTGTGCGCACGTGTGTGAGGAAGCGTAGCTTAGTTTAAACTAGAGTTAATTATGCTCGGGCCTCCGAGTATAGATTAATCTAAATAAACGATCCAAATAATGTTTTTGTGTTAAAATGAGAACTGCTATTTTGTTTTATGCTTTCTGACTTCCTCCAAATGTAATATTCTAAGTTGGGAATCTGTCAACGGCTGGTTGGCAGAATTACAATGCTATGCATGTCTCTCATTGGCTAAAATATGCTGCTTTCAGCCAATAGGAATCCTAAGTCTCTATGGACCACCCGTTGTGGTGATCATAAATGTATGTAGCCTTTGGTGTGTTTGGTGTGGCTACACCAAGGTCGAGAGAGTCTTTCGAACCTCCAACAGACGTCGTCGTGTCTGTTAGAGTTACAAGTGACTGTAGCCACTTGTGCGTGTAACGCTGTTACAAAACCAGTGGGGGATTTGAGCGTGAGGAGCTCCTTCTTGTCGCCTTCGAGCGCCTCCAGCACGGCCTTCGCGTTTCTGCTTGGTACCGTGGGGTTCAGTTCAGGGGCCACGAGCAACACGCTGGCTTGGTCGGGGATTCTGGCAGCCTTGTTCCAATACTCGTCCCGTTCGTAAATGATACCGTTTCCTTTGTAGCTACCAAGCTGAGCTTGTGCGATTCCTCTTTGGAAGTGGCGCAGTATTCAGGAACGGTCTGGTAGTTCAGATAGGCGTTCGCGAGTGTAGCTTCGTATTGCCCCCTCAGTTCATCAATAGAGGGTGTAGGCGTCTCTCAAAACTCCGAAAATGTGAGGAGACTACCCAGGAGAGCCGAGGTGCTGTCGCCGTCATCGCGTTTATTCACTGTGCTGGTGATACTAACGATTTTCATCAGAACTTCGACGTCCTTGTTGGCGCAACGAAGCAATCGGTACATAATCGGCGGAATCAATGTCTACGAGGAATGTGCCCAAGATAAAACGAAGGTTAAACGACGGTGGGTCATCCTTCTCCACCATTTGGGCACTCTTCACCAGCTTGGCGCAAGTCGGAGTCGGGTTCTTGTCGAGCTTCGTAATCAAATCTTGGAGCGAGGCTTTCAGTCCTTTCTTCTTGAACCGAGCGCCGCACAAACTGTCTTCCGAGCATAGATCCGCGAAAGCATTAGTAACGTCACCAAATGCGACGTTTGCAGATGACACATCATAGAAGTCGTCAACTGAGGGCCCCGACGTCGGGCTGACTCCGTCCAGGACGTAGCCCGTCACCCCTGGAGGATCCAGATGCATGACACGCTCCACCCACATCGAGCCGTAGTCCACACCGTATAATGTCGTACTAAAGTCGTTGCCATACTTCGAGATGAACGTCCCACGTCATTGGCTGCGCTGGTGGTCAAGAACGTCACGAGGTCGCCGTACTTCTCCTCAAGGTCCTTGGCACAGGCAGGAACCCGTTTCGGGTCCAGGGAGATCGTGTTTGAAGACTGAAGGGCTTCGCACGTCAAGAAGGTGTTATTCCCAGTTCCGCGGTGGTCGATCGTGTACACATTCACCTCCCCGTTCAGATCCATGTAGAGTTTTGCAAGCGGACCATCCACTGTAGCATAACAATACAATAAAAAATTCAACGAGGGCCCCTCTTTTTCTTGTAGAATACAGCACAGTACGTACGCCGAGTTTGCGAGTATTGGACACCTCCCTGCAACAGCCAGACGTTCCGAGCTTTCTCGGGTGACACAGTTTTAGCAGGGAGACGCCTCACGAAGATATCGATGGTCGAACTGGCCGAGTCGGGTGTTTCGCAGATGCCGGGGTGGCACAAGGGCGCAGCGTACGTTGCACATTCGGCAATGTTGTAGTCGGAGGGGGGAGTAATGTTACTATCAGCAGGAATAGTTGTAGGGAGGCAGGGTGTCCACGTAATGTTCGCAGCTGACGACACTTGCCCGAGAGCCAACGCCAAAACAGTGGCCCGGTAGAGCAGCATCGGTTTATCCTCCTCCTCCTTCTTCTTCGTTGGCTGCAGGCAATTTGGAGAATGAGGGGTACCGGTAATGTCGGCTTGGTTGGGCGGTACAGTAACGCAGGCGTGGCCCCTGGACCAGTAAGCAACTGTATCAGCGGAGGGACAATTAGGGTAGTCGCCATAAGCAGGAGTATGGTACCGAACAGCACACGCCGTGCACTGTACGATTGTACAGGGCTTCTGCAAGATGGGAAGTCTGTCCCTTTTCCCACTTAAGTCAAATTAGGACGTATTGAAAACCTTGGAATGGGAACGCCTAATAGAAATGCGTGCAGATTCGCCAAATCCGCCAAATCTAGGAGTGCGAAGTGGTAAATACATGGAAATTTGTATAGGAGCCACCCTGATCCCAACTGCACCCCACTTTCACAACGGGTACATCTGCTAGCACTGTATGACTAGCATACAAGTATATCTGTATTTTAGATCTCATAATACAGTACATAGCGGAGAAACAGTGCATTGGACGCCTACCATAACCTAGATAAAAAATTTTAATCGAAAAATTCTGATCACCCGACTAGGCGCATTACTCGCCGGACCAAACGTCTGCAAATCGAAGGTGATAAACACCTAGGCCAAAACCATCATTTAAAGTTATCTGTGTCCGGCGACCTTTGCCGCTTGAAGTATGAATACCTTAATCTCATTATGTAGGTCGAAAGGAGACAATCCGAAGATGGACAAATTGTCACAAAATATCTCTATTTGTAAAGATCTCGCAGATCGCGTCGACCCTCTCCGAGCAACCGAGTCATTTACCCCCCCCCTCGCATTCTCTCGCGCTTCTTCCAGCACAATGTCTCACCCGGATACGAGCTTTCTGCTGATGCTCTGTGCGTCGTTCCGGACGCGCCGTCGCTCTCTCGAGACGCTCCGAGACTTGAGACGCCGGCTGCACGACGAGCGCAGGCGCTGGGAGTGGCAGCGGCTCACCCGAACGCGCCATTACATCACCCTGGAATGCCTAAAGGAGCCTGAGCAGTCTTCTTGGATGGACACCTGGCTTAAAGGGACCGACGAGAATATGATAAATGTGACGAACCTGTCTCGGTAAGGGCAACATGCAGTATTGAAGTGTGTAGTTGGTTTCTAACTATTGTTTGCCGTTATTGCTTGACACGTAGGGCCTCATTCAACCTTCTACTATATCGCTTTGCGCCTCATTACGAGATTCCCATCTTCTACTCGAAAGGGTGGCGGCCTCAAAAGCTCCAACAGCACCATCAGGTGTTGGGCTTGCTTCTAGCTTTCTACGTAGGCTGTGAGTATCGAGGGCGCCTGTGTCTCATGTTTGGCGTCCCCCCCCCCGACGACGCTTACCCGCGTGCTAACTGCAGCTGAAGACGCTCTTACGGCGGCGCTCCGAGGGTTTGCGCCCGCTCGGATTGTATGGCCTACGTTCGCCAGGCAGAAAGCTTTAGCTCTTCTAGTGGCAGCAAAGCAACCCATGCTGCAGTTCACATGGGGCTTTTTGGATGGGAAAAACTACAAGGTACTTTCGTCAAGATGTGATTGTATTGTTTCATTGTACGTGGTCTTACCATCCACGTATCATACTTCTACTTCACAGGTGCAGCAGCCACCAGATAGAGACATCCAGAATGCCCACTACAACGGTTGGCTACATGGCGTGTTCGTCACCGGCACGCTATGGTTCTCAGCGGATGGGCTCATCGTGTGGGCTAAATATAATTGTCCAGGGTCATGGAGCGATGGCGATACCAGCCTAGAGTTCAGGCGGAAGCTGGTGTCGGCGGAACTAAATCCTGACGATCGATATGGGGTTGTAGCAGACAGTGCTTTCCCTTGTAGTGGTGACATGATCGGCAGGATCATGACCCCGCTGAAAGACGGAGATGCAAGTAAACTGGTGCCTTCTGTTCGGGCGGCGGCGAAGGCTTTATCAGGGGCAATACCGTCGATTAGACAGAGTGCTGAGTGGAGTATGGGGTCTATCGAGAAGGTCTACCATCGGTTGCTGATGCCGTTGCCGTACGACCGCAGCATACGGCAGCAGCGTTTGGACAACATTTTCAGACTTACTAACTACAGAGTGAGAACCGTCGGCATTAGTGAGATACGAACCACATTCATTCATGGCGAGGGCGATAGGAGATACACAAGAGTGAGTTAAATTTGTTTCTTGGCATAATGCAACTTGAATATACTACGTCTTCCTTCCTGCACACACATCTTGCTGTATACTACTTGTTCTTGTAAATCGTCGAGATCAGTAGCATCATTTGCTCGTGGCGCTGCCGCGCTTCGGCACGGTCTTGCTCAAGGCGGGCTTGGAACTGTCGGCGACGCTCGGCCTCTTCTTCTCGACGCTCGGTCTCTTCTTCTCGACGCTCCGCTCGAGCTGCTTCCTCTTTCTTTTTCACGGCTTCAAGGTGTTGTTTTGCATCCTCGCGGTCTTGCTGACGTCTGGCTTCGCCAAGCGCAGCTTCTTCCCTACGAACCCTCTCTCGCTCCTCTTGCTCTCGTTTATCCTCTTCGCGCCGCTCGTCGCGTTCCTATCGTCGCCGCTTCCCCTCGGCTTCGGCTCTGCGATCGGCGTCTTCGCGAAAGAAGAGCAGTAGCTCCTTCATTTCCAATCCCATTACAGCGTCTTTCAATTCTTTGTCAATAGAATCCATGCGCTTCTTGGCTTGGTTCTCTTCGACGCAACTTACGTCGTCGTCACCGAGCAGTCAGACGCGGGGCTTTTGGCTTTAGCTCCTGGATCGCGCCCGCCCATCACCTCAAAGTTGTTCGCAAAACTCGTAGATCTCGCTGACCTAGGTGATCACTGGTGTTGTGCAGCCGTTTGTGTTTTTCGGCCTCTGCTGCATCGGAAGCAGCACGATCCGGTTTTTGCGTCAGGGTGGGCCCGTCGGGCGAAGCCACCGAAGCCAGAGGTTGGTAGTCGCGTTTCGGGTGGCCCTCAGCTCTTGGTGTCACCGAATTGGGCCTCGTTAACGCCTTTGGTGTCGATAGAGCGTCAATGGTCGTTGCAGAGGCCGTACTTCGATCGCTCCGTGCGTCATTAGCTGTAGTTTGGCCGTCTTCCATATCACGCTCCTCTCCGTCGCCAAGGTTGGACTCAGCCTGCCGGAAGTCAGCAGAGAACTCGACCGGAACGAGGCCCCGCTGGGTCATCACGACCCCAGCAAGCCGCGTCTCGCTGCCGTGAAGCTCAGCAACGGGAGGATGATGGGGTCACGAGGCTGGTTGGCGTAAGCCTCTTCGGACGTACCCTCCTCCGAGCTTTTAGAGGAGACCGACTCGTCGTCCTCCTCCGCCACCTCCTCCTCGTCATCCTCCTGCTGCTTGTCGATCCGAGCACGGTTGCTGCCTCCACTGTCCTTGGTCGAGACCGAGTTCGGTTTCGCGTTGAAGGTCTTGCCCACCTCGTCCGCGAAGAGGGCCACGTTGACCTCATCCATGAGGCTCTCGTCGTCCGCTCCGTTGTCGCGCCCGTCGTGCGAGGTGTGCGCCCCTCCATTCTTCTCTATCTCAAATTGAGTCTCATGAGCCATGAGGATAGCTCGCTGTTTGAGCGTCAGGCGGTCACCCTGATTGCCCGTGGGCTTGGGCTTCCGTAGAGCTTGCGAAACTTTCTCCGCAGTGAGTCAAAGTCGCGTTCCCGCCAGGCAGGGTCTCTGGAGCCATTGTACTCGGCCGCCAGCGCCATCCACATGCTCCTTCCAGTCGGAAGGTTTTTTGCAGCCAAGTCGCAAAGGAGAAGCTCCTCGTTAGCACGGTAGTTCTGGTATCCTTGCTGCCGGCCTCGCCGTAGATAAACACGTAAGATACGACGCAGGTTAGACCCAAAGAGGAACGCATCCAAGGGAGACAACGAGCTGTACGAGACCCACCGCCATACTCTCCGTCGTTGCATGTGTCGAAGCCGTCGAGGGGGCGAATGAACCCATCGCGTCCTGGGTCGTATGTATGATGTTCAGTATGTCAATCAGGAAGCTTCGAATTTCAAAAGATTTCATTACACAACATGTACACAATTTTCAATACAAAGCTGCCTTAAAGCCGCTCATGGGAGGTGGATTGAAGCAGAGTCGGAGTCCTGGTGCAAGTGCTGCAGGTGGCGATGCTGGCACCCCGACCACCCGCAGCGACAGACAAACCACAACTTGTTGCCGTAGGAGACCGTCACCTCCTCGCCTGGGTATATATCACGAATGCTGACGGCGACCACCGTCAGGCGCTGGTCCGTTTGAACTTCGTGGAACCGGGTGCTTGGATTGCAGGCGAGGTTCATGAAGTGGAGGTTGCCGCCCACTTTCAAGGCGTCGATGCCGATGAACTTGTTGCCCGTAGTGCGGGTCCGCAGGTGCATTCTGTAGCTGTCGTTGACTGGGTCGTTCTTGCAGGGCGGCCCGAACAAGTCCATGTGGCCAAAATACTGTCCGATGACTTCTCCAGCAGGAATCGCAGCTTGCGCCACCAAGCCACGCATTCCGGTGCGCAGATTGCGACCAATTGCGAGTGCGCGGCTTTCGTGAAGCCCGTTGTCGCACTCGGCAGCGAAGGTGCAGTTGTACTCCGTGCCGAATCTGCTGCTTCGAGCGTTGAGGCAAGTGCTTGCCTTGCAGCGCTCCTTGCATCCACAGCCAAGCCCCCCTCTCATCCCCACGCTGACGGCTGGGAACTTCCAGCCGCGCGGATTCAGCTGCGCTGACGTGAACTGCACGTCATCCGGCCACGTCTCGAGCTGCCACTCGTCGCGGGGTGGGTTCACGGCACCGCCTTCGACAACAGTAAAGCCCGGGGAGCTCATGCGCGAGGCGGTGAACGACGGGCGTGCAGCTGGAAGTGGGGAGCCGATGAGCGGCGCCGTCTCGGGTTCGCCGCTGTCGGAGGCGACCGCCTCGGTATACCAAGCAGGAAGAACCTCTGCACGTTTGTGCAGGCGCGACCGGAAGGGGCTTTGGGGTGACCACGGGGGCGTCGCGGTTCTTGTTTGGGAACTTGCCGTCGCAGGCGAGTATGCAGCGTCTGGACTCGGAGCTGAGCGCGCAGGTGTGACCGGGGCGATGGTTCCGTCTCAGTGATCTGGCTGGAGCGAGGACTGAAAGGGCCATCACCCGACGAGGCAGGCGGGGAGAGCCGAAACTCCGCAAGTGGAGCCACCTGCATCGTTACAGACGCATTGACGCCTTCGGGCAGCACCACCCGACCGGATCGCGTCCTTGGCGACGCCGACCGTTGGTGGTCAGAAGAAGCGGGGGCTCCTATGCCGGAGGGCAACGAGGCCGAGTGCTCGGAGATTTCTCTGGACAGTTCCTCCTCGGCGGAGGACGTCGCGCGTGGCGACACTCGGGTCGTGACAGTAGTCTTCACGGTCATCACGGTCTTGTCAGCACCGTGGTCTTCTTGACCTTCGCGCCGGCGCGAGGTCCCACCGGTGGTCCCGTGGCGTGGCAGCAGCGATGGCCGAAGGAACTGGGTTGGCTGGTACATCAGCAGCGACTTCGCTGCGTGGCTCTCCTGACGGCGGTTCGCAGCGGTTTGACTCGATCGCAGCGGCGTCGAACGCCTCGGCGCTGAGTTTGCGGCGCTTGGAGACGAGAGCACTCAAAGTCTCGTGAGCACAGCTTGTCGCGTGGCGGCGCTTGCTCGGGGGAGACGGGTGCATGGTTGCCTAGGCGGTGAATCAACAATCTTTTAGCTGGTATGCACAACCACAACAACTCATACAGCGCACGTACACCTTTACAGCAGGCGGGGGCTTCGGCACGACGAGGCGAGATTCGAAATGAGGCGTGGGATGTGCGAGCGAGCGAGCTTTCGCGCCTTAAAGCCCTCTAAGATCGCGCGCGCAACTTCAATTCAAACGAAATCTCTAAATGAGGGAGCTGTTTGGACCCATACGTTTATTAAAATATTTTTTAATCGAGTTGCCAAATAAGGGGATGATTAAAAGGACGACCAAACCCATTTTCGAATTGTTTGAACGGAGACTTTTTTGATCCTCCAAACAATTCTGTTTAATCGCTCCGTTTAATGACCGGTTTAATCCCCCCTACACCTAATGACCAAACCGTTTTATATAGGTTTTGGAAGGCGCCCATTTGCGGCAGAATATGGGCGTTTTTGGCGGGTGAAATGGTGGGGTATGAAGTATGAGATCTAAATTACGGAGCCTTCCAAGCCACAGCTAGGGGAAAATGAAAGCGAACTAGCGAGGGATAGGGTTCACTTAGTTTGTATCGCTCAAAACAGGAACTAAACAATAGTGGTTCCCACGGAGCGGTGAATAATCTATATTGTACTGTACACCGTGAGTGCCATCAGTTTAAAATAAAATACTCGAAGGAATCAAGTTTTTTCGACCACATTCATTTTGTAATAGGATGCCAGCTACCTAAACGCTACCTCGGATACCAAGAAAAAGAATTCATGGGCTTGACGTGGGAATCGCAGCATTAATTATGAGCCAGCTTGACTTACATAAATAAAGATGCCATAATCGGCGTCCCTGCCAGCAGCAACCCCTCGTTCCTCCTGAATGAATGAATGAATGGTTCGATTACCGATTTAATGTCCTTCTCGATTTGGACAGATACTATGCACTGGTACTAGTCGTACTAGATAATGAAAATAAAACTAATCCAACACTGTGCGAAACACCACGCCGGTGCAGTACTCCTCGTTCCTCCAAGGCACCAACTGCGAAGCTGGGTACGAGAGCTGTCCTTCTCGAACGCGGTATTTTCCAGCACCCACGGTGGCAATTCGCGGTACCCCTCATCCGTGCTGATGTAGCCATTTTACGGCTTCGAGAAACAACTTTCTGATCTGACTCCGCTGCAATATTCTGGTACTTTTTCAAGTAGCGAAAAAGTGTTTTTCCGCTGAACGGCCAAGACTTTGTGCGTCATGACCAAGTCTCGACGATACGACGCGCTTCGTTGCCGCGTGGCAGCATCGGCCCCATTCTCGCCGCTCGTCGGGCCAATCAAGTGTGTGTGTGTGTGTGTGTATGTGCCCCGGTTTCCCGCTTAGATACGGCCCTGCAGAATGGAGTGTCCGGCTGGGCGGGTTTTCCCAGCGCTAGGTAGGATTAGATTGTTGGCAATCCTCTCATTTGTGGTCTTACCTCGCCTCGGACAAGCAGCGCCCAAGACCAACACCGAGCGCGGCCCAGCATGAGTCGCTGCCACTGCGCGCTCGCAAAACCCACCACACGCTGCCTCAGCTCAGCTCTCCCGAGCCTTCTCTAATAATGAACGGATTGTGTATCTGATTGGTAGAAAGGTAATAAGCCAATAGGAGGTCAGTGTAGGTACGACTCACCGTAGGTATAGTGAAACCAAGTTAAAATAGATATGCAGATGTAGGGCGGCTGTGGAGGCTTCGCGAAGCTTCCATCCGCCTGAACTGCGGGGGCGGCACTCTTAGGTCCGCACGCCCTCCCCCAAGACAGCACTTCTTCCTGTTAAACTGGTAGCACTTGTTGGTCCCAGCAACCTGACTACAAGAAGCCCATGCCGACGAACGCCCAGCTACGAGCCGAGATCGACCGGCTGAATCAAGCGATGGCAGAGCGCACGCGAGTGCCCACCAATCTGCCCAAGTTCACCGGCAAGCGGGGGGAAGACGTTCGCGAAGGGCTGTTCCGGATCGAGAAGGCCTGTCGCATCAACGGAATCCAAATCGAAGACGCGAGCGCGCGTCTGCCGGGTATCGCCGGGTCGGCGATGGAAAAGCCGGCCTCAGGATGGTTCCTGCACTGGTCATCGACGACGAGAAGTAAGGAGCACACGTGGGGGATTTTCCGTGAGCATGTGCTCCAACACTTCGAAGCTTCGAACTACCAGGCCGTCTTGCGAGAAAAGCAGCAGCGACTCAAGCAAACGGCGGACATCGAGACCTCCAACGGCGAGTACTCTGCTCTTATCTCCCGAGTTGAGGGCATGAGTGTACTTGACCAGGTACTAAGCTACGCAAACGGTCTCAAGCCTCGTACCCGTAGCTACGTCAAGCTCGAGAACCCAGAGACGCTGAGCGCGGCTATGGATCTGGCGATCAAGTACGAAGTTACGCACTTTGTGGACGACGTGCGCGACCGCCAGTCCCGCCAAGACAAGACGAAGATCTTCGCTGATCAAGCTCCCAAGCAAGACAAGCCATTCAAAGGGAAACCTTTCCGCGGCAAGGGACGGTTCAAGCCGAGGTCTGACTCCAAGCGTACTGAAGGCCGCACCTGCTATCACTGCAAGAAGCCTGACCACATCAAGGCCAACTGCTTCCTCTGGAAGAAGGAGCAAGAGAAGCAGGGAAACGAGCAACCACGTCGGTGAATGAGGGTTCTGGCGTGGGCGAGAGCGTAACCGGGACACCAAAGATTGAGAATATCAGCTTGAACGTTCTGTGCGAAAACCCTCTGGTCTACAAGTCACGTCCACTGTTCTCCGTAACAGGTGAAATCAGTGTTGGTGACAAGTGTCTCGCGACACGAAGCATGTTGTTGGACTGTGGAGCTACCACGATCTACGTATCCGAGCGTTGGGTCGAGGAGCACCAGCTTCAGACAACCAAGTTCAGCGACAAGAACATTCGTGTCAAGCTGGGAGACAACCAAATTGTCGAGGCGGAGCTTGAAGTTCTGCTGATAGAGATTCTGGTCTCGAGGCTGGACGACGCCTACAAGTGTGTGGCAGTCGTCTACCCGATTCCAGGCGAATTCGATTGCATTCTTGGAATACCATTCTTCGAAGACGTGCAACCACATATTGACTACGAATCGAAGGAACGAGAACGAGGACTCTGCACTGGAAGCGAACAGGGAAGACCTGTGAGCCGATCGAGGAAGGCGGACCGGTGATTACCTCCGGGCTTCGGAGATCTGTCGAGGCGAAAGGCCTGTCGGCGAAAAGACCCGATTCCTGTCGAGGTGCCGCGCTGGAAACGGATGTGAAGCTCACGGTTGAAGCTGTTGGTGACGCAGTACAGAAGAAATCCCCAAGTGTTGTCCGCGGACGACATGATAACGCGCAAGCTGGCAAGAGTTCAGCTGGAGACGACGACGTTGCGACGTCTGAGCGCGAGAGTACTGTAGTCGAGGCTGATGGAAGCAGCAGTACCAGGGGTGGAGACAACGCCGTGGAGAAGATGTTCACGATGGGAGTTGTCGACGAGAGTGGTATACAGACCAAATACATCACGCGCAAGAAGTTGCGGAAGTTCCTGAGAATCAAGACCAAGACGAGCGACGAGCCTGACTTCATGTTGGTGCTATCGAACGAGACGATCAAGCAAGTTGCACGTTCACTGCAACGCCGAGATCAGCCCGACAACGTTGGGAGAGCGAAAGCACAACGCTATCTGGAGACAGACTGGGACACCTTCCGAGAGAATCCAGCTTTCAATCTTCTCATGGAGTATAAGGACAACGTGTTTCGTCCAGAACTACCCGAAGGTTTACCAGAGAAGCGTGACATTGAACACCGGATCGATGTGAAGGATCCAAATATGGCGATGTACAGGCAGCAGTGGCGACAGTCGCCGGAGCAGCAGCGTGAAATCGTGCGCTGGGTCGAAGACATGGTGAAGAAGAAGCTCATTCGACCAAGCATCAGTCCCCACGCAGCCCCAACATTCTGTGTCCGGAAACCAGTTGGCTGGAGAATTGTTCACGACTACCGGTACTTGAATTCGAACACCGTGCGTCAAAGTATCCCGATGACGAGGAAGGAAGACATCCTTGACACCATGTCCGGTGCGTACTGGTTCTCCACGATGGACCTGATGTCCGCGTACTACCAAGTGCGCATGCGGGAAGAAGACATCAAGTTTACCGCATTCCAAGCGCCGAACGGTCTCTGGGAGTATCTCGTTCTTCCAATGGGAGTTTGCAACGCGCCAGCAACGATGCACAGATTGACATCGAAGCTCTTTCGAGACTTGAAGAACACGAAGTCGTTCTACGATGACATCTATGTTTTCACCAAGTCACCGAAGATTGAGGACCATCTGGACGCACTGCGGAAAACACTTGACATCTTGCGTGATAACAAGTTGTACGTCAAGCTGTCCAAGTGTGTCTTCTGCTCCGACGAGATGCCGTGTCTCGGAGATTTCGTTGGGCGAAATGGAGTTCGGATGGATCCAGACAAGGTGCAGACCATCGAGGACTGGCCTGTACCACGGACGCAAGAAGAGCTTCACAGCTTCCTTGGCTTGACAGGTTACGTCCAGCGATTCTGTCCAGAGTACGCATCTCTGACAGCCTCCATGTTTGCGCTCTTGAAGAAGAAGAACAAGCGGAACGCCAAGATTCATCTCAGCGACGAGCAGCTGAAGAACTTCATGGAGTTCAAGCGGCGACTGTGCAACCCGCCAGTATTGCACTTGCCGGATTTCAGCAGCCCCATGCATCTGCGTACCGACGCAAGCAAGTTTGCTGTCGGTGGAGTCCTTTTTCAAGTGGTGGACGGAGTTGAGCGCCCGATAGCGTACACAAGCCGGAAGATGAAGTCGGCGGAGCTCAACTATCCGACTCAGCAGCAGGAACTACTAGCGATCGTTCATGCGCTGGCAGCGTTTCGGATCTACTGCCTGGACAAACCACCCATCGTCGAGACGGATCACAAAAGTCTCGAAGGACTGTTCACCCAGAAGATGGCCAACCGACGACTCGCTCGCTGGTACGACATCCTTGCGGAATACCAGCCGACGTTCTCGTACCTTCCCGGTGCGAAGAATGGCATCGCAGACGCGTTAAGTCGAAGGTTAGACTTACAACCGGAGACGAAGTTCTTCCACGACTTACGGGTGACCAGCTTCGACAGCACATCCTTCAGCCTCGCGATCAGCGAAGTAACGGGTGACTCGGAGCTGATTACGCGCATCAAGAAAGCGTACAAGAAAGATCGTGATGACCAAGCAATCTTGACAGCAATCAAGCGACGCAAATCCGACTCAAAACCAAAGCGCGAACACCAGCAGCACAAGAAATACCGCTGCTACTCCGAAGCGAACGGGTTACTGTGGTATCAAACGCCTGCAGATGACGCTCCACGGATTGTCGTGCCCAACGATGTGAAGTTGCGACAGACAATTATCAGCGAGTGTCACGACACCAACTGCGGAGGCCATCCCGGTGCGGAACGTACGTACTTGACACTGGCGCGCCATTGGTACTGGTCAAAGATGTTGAAGTCCATCCAGAAGTTTGTCGCCGACTGCGAGCCTTGTCGGAGGAACAAGCCGCGGTTGACGAAACCTCCTGGATTGCTCGAGCCACTCAGTATTCCAGACGAGCGTTGGAGATCCATCTCCATGGACTTCATCACTGATCTGCCGCGAACGGAGCGGGGCGTCGACTCTATCTGGGTCGTCGTCGATCGGTTGACCAAGCGGTGTCATTTCGTGCCAACCACCAAGAAGGTGAACGCCGAAGGTGTTGCTCGACTCTTCATCGACAACATCTGGAAGTTACACGGCATGCCGACGAATATCGTCTCCGACCGCGACAGGAAGTTCGTGTCCGCCTTCTGGTAGCATGTCTTCAAGTCCATCGGGACGAAGCTAAGAATGACCGTTGCACATCGCGCTCAAGGTGACGGACAAACGGAGCGCATGAACCGAACCTTGGAAAAGTATCTTCGGTTGATCGTCGGTCCACTTCAAGATGATTGGGACGTCCATCTCACCAACGCTGAGTTCGCTGTCAACTCAACTGTCAACTCCAGCACGAAGCTTGCGCCGTTCGAAGCCGATCTGGGCTACATTTCGCTGAATCCACTTCAACTTGCATCCGAGCAACTTGAGAGTGTCCCCAAGAGTCGCCGCGGAGCAGAGTTTCACGAGCGACAGGCGGCGATTCTCTTACGCTGTCGCGAGGCGTTAGCTCAGGCCCAAGAATGGATGCGCGACGTCTACGACCGAAACCGTGTTGAGCAGATCTTCGAAGTTGGTGACAGGGTATACTTGAGCACGCAGAATCTGAACCCGAAGCACCCCGGCTTGCCCAACTCCACCAAGTTCGGACCCAAGTGGATTGGACCGTACACCGTGGTGCGGAAGATTCATAACCACGCGTACGAGCTCAACATCCAGGCTAGCAACAAACTGCATCCCGTCTTCAACACTGCGTCATTGAAGCCGTACAAGGAGCTGACTCGCTTGTCGAGGCCAAGCGACGTAATCTTAGCGGACGGCAGCATTGGCCAGATCGTCAAGGCATTACGTGGAAAGCGAACGCGAAAACGGCGGATCCAATATCTTGTGGAGTGGGTGGGCGAGGAGAAACAAACCTGGGAACCAGTGGAGAACTTGTCGCAAGTCCCAGATCTCATCGCGGAATTTGAATCTGCAAGGCGAAAGAAGCGTCGAAAACGGTGAAGCAGGATCAGCTGAAGGGGGGCTCAAAGGCCTACATGTATTCCCGTATTACATCCCCTCTTGTTGCAGAACCTGCTGCTTCATGCGCTTCTCCCGCTTTTTCTGCGTCTTCGACTTGCGCTTGCCGTGGCGACACTTGTATCCTGGTTGCAGCTCCACTTGCGCCATCCATTTCACGTGCTGAATCCACTACTGGTAACTCAGAGGAAGAACGTCCACCGGCGGGTTCTTGCGGGCATTGAAATTGTCAAGAGCCAGAAGTTGCTTCTCCGGACGACGGTTAACCACGACAAAGCAGTGCCCGACATCATTGCGGCCAGCGCTGACGACGTAAACACCGGGTGCTTGTTTGCGGCAAACACCTTGGAGCGTCGTGATGTTGGCACTTGACTCTGGAAGCGCGTTTCGGAGAAGGACGTCGTAGTTCAGTGGCATACTCTTGCGCTGCAGAACCTTGAAGAACTCCGTCACGTCGTCGCGAGACACACCGTACTGGATGGCTTCAGGTCGCGTGTCTTCATACGCATCCCACATCTCCATTGTGACTAGATTCGGCTGTCCGAGATAGTACAAGGCCGAGCGGAAAGCATCCATGAAACAAGTACCAGCCTCCGACGCGGAATCACGCTCCGAATACCAATAACAGAAGGTGCGCTTGTCTCCCGATTCCTTCCAAGCGTCCACCATCCTCATCATGTAGCGCGTCGACGGTTTGTCGAGCTGCTCCATCCAGACCCAGCTTAGCTGTAGCGGACTGCCTTCCCATTCCACCAAGTAGCAACGGTGCGGAGCCTTGCCCCTGACATCCAAGGCACGGACGATGCCAACCTCAGTGTTGTAATCCCAAGGCTTCTTCGGGTCGTATGGTTCTTGCGGTTGTTCGACGGGTGCTTTTTGGGCGCCGGAGGAAGCGGCATCGGATGCCACGTCGAAGTCTCGTCACCGCGACGCAAGCGCGAGCGGTCAACCTGAGGCAGGCCTTCATCGTCGTCACTATCGTCGAAAAGCCCCGATTCATCTTCAGGCGAGGACTCAAAGGTCGCCCCAAGCACAGGCTCAGCAGCTATCGCCTCCTCGACAGACAACCCTTCCACATCGAGCATGAAGATCAACTCCTGGAGGCGCGTAGGTGGAGAAAAACCACCAGCCGAAGCAACAACCTCACGCGGCGCTGGCGACGCAGGCGGCGGCGCCGGGGACGCCGAGCCCGAATCTGGAGAGCCAAGACCGGGAGAGCGACTGGTGAGCTCTAATTCTTCCCACACATGCACCATTTCTTCGTCAAGACCGGAGTCAGTATCGCTGTCTTCACCAGCAGCGGCCACAACATCGACAATCTGCGCGAGCGCGGCGGCGCATTCAGAGTCTGCCGGCGCGGCCGGCAGAGGCGACACAGACGGCGGAGCCTCAACATCATGATCAGCCGTCGCTGGAGGCGAGGCAGAACGCGCGGAAGCAGGAGACTGCATTCCGGCAGCAGTAGAAACCGCTAGCGACACAACTATCAGCCCAAGGAACCAATCCAAGCCTCCAACAACCAGGCCGAGGCGAAGGAGAAGCGAGGTCGGACTAATTCCTCAGGCGACAGCCGGAAGCGTCGCGGTTCTCTGTCTTTTTCGGGAATGACAAGTCGGAAGGGCGCGCAGCCAGAGAAGGGGTGACTGTATCTGATTGGTAGAAAGGTAATCCAATAGGAGGTCAGTGTAGGTACGACTCACCGTAGGTATAGTGAAACCAAGTTAAAATAGATATGCAGATGTAGGGCGGCTGTGGAGGCTTCGCGAAGCTTCCATCCGCCTGAACTGCGGGGGCGGCACTCTTAGTACCGCACGCCCTCCCCCAAGACAGCACTTCTTCCTGTTAAAGATTGCCTTGCCCCACGCACAAGTGTTGAGAGTGGATGCGGAAATGTCGAGTTAGTGCTGTATTGATCGAACCATATCTGCTACAGTGGCTTTATTGGACTATGCAACTTGATACAGCCGTCTTTTCGAGCGAGTGGCTTACAGTGTACTCCAGACCTCTACTACTACTTGTCTCCAGAACGAGACTGATCCAAGTATGGCAGTGACTCCTCTTCTGGGAAGTTCAACGACCGAGAAGGCGTTCAGGAAATTTAAATCAAGCATTTGTCAGGAATCCCCGTTCGACAGAATTGACGTCCTGACATTTCCGACGAAGGAGTCCATCGAAGTCTGTGGAGGCAAACGTCACAGGTATCTGCTACTGGACAACACTCGGTTTCAAGTTCTGTCGTGTCTTCCGGATAAGAACTACATTGGCTTGAGACGCTTGCAGATTGAAGGACGAAGTGTGACCCCGTGGGTAAAAACTGGCTAGGTTGCAGCGCTTGATAGGTTAAAAAAATCTGAACGTTAGACGTGCTGTCGTGTTCAGTGCTTCGAAATATTTCTTACGGAAACAAAGGAACAAACCTCTCACTGTTTGGCGTTCCATTCTAAACTTCAAGTGAACAACGGCACAATCCGCTCGTCAGGATCATGCAAGTATGGGCACTATGGGTTGTTGATTGCGAGGATAATCTTCTCGTTCTTTCACGTGTTTAGAGTCTCAACTTGACTCTCAACAAGGTGCTTGAAGTGCTTCAACTGGTAGTTTATGCAGGTGCCTCAAATGGCCGAGTCCTCATTGCAACAATTCTCAATTTCCAAGACCACCACACCCGGCTTCAACACGTTGCACTAAGTGGCCAAGTGCAGGCGTTGATTCGCTGAAAAAAGATGTGCCTGCCGCCCCCTCTGCGACGTGTATGAACTTGATATTTGTATAGATACGACGGGTCGCGGCGCTTCAACTTGAGCAAGGAAACTCGTCACGTCAAGTCCAGCACCAGCACGCACTTCCTCGTTCGCACCGATGTACGTCGAGCTTCCGCCCTTACACACGCCCCGAGCATCTTCTGAGTGCATTGCCCCAGACTTTTCGTCGCTATGCAGGCCATCCGGGAGACCATCTACTCGTTCAAGGCGCGGTGGTTCGACACCCACGCCCAGTGCGTCTCCGTCCTTAGAGCTGTTGAGAGCTGCTGGAGGTTGATCGGTGTGTTGCTGCTTGCTGCTGCAGACTAAATCGCCAGTACAACGTGCGGTACTTCGTGGACACGCACAACGTCGAGATCTTCGACACCAAGACGAGCCGCCTCTTCCTCAAGAAGAGCGAGTGCCCGGCCACACTCTCGGCCAAGGACTTCTTCCTGGGGGCCAAGGTGCTCATCTACGGCCGCCACTTCGAGCTGCAGGACTATCTGGACCCGTTCACGGCGGAGAAACTCGGCCGACAGCAGCAAAAGTCCGTGCTGGTGATCAAAGCTCGCATGGTGGACCATGTTGGTGCCGTACTGGACTTCCTCTCGCACCAGCAGTTCGCCTTCTCGGCGATTAAGATGATGGAGGTGGGGCGGTCGCACGCGGAGAAGCTGTACGAGCTGCAGCGAGGGACAAGCGACTTTGAGACGCGAGTCGAGCAACTCGCGGGAGCTCCTGTCGTGGCTATGGAGCTCGTGCAGGAGAACTGCCTTGGCAAGCTCAAGCAGGTTGTGTCGAACTTGAGTGCACGGTTCAATGCGCAGCCAGGCGAGTTCGAGAGCGCAGCGTCCGTCCTGGAGGCGCAGCAGCTCCGCAGCTTCTACTTCGAGACGCCGCACGCTCCGACTGCTACCTTCGACAACTGTACATGCTGCGTGGTTCTACCCCACGTGATCAAAGAAGGCTTGGCTGGGGAGGTGGTGTCCGCTATCCAGCGCGACGGTGGCGTGCGCATCACGGCCATGGAGTTGTTCATCCTGGATCGCACCACAGCTGCCGAGTTCCTCGAGGTGTACGAAGGTGTGGTGCCGCACTTTAACGAGTCCGTGGATCACTTCACCACTGGCCCGTGCCTCGCCATGGAACTGGTGGGGCAGCACACGAACGACGTCGTCACGCAGTTCCGAGCCAGCGCCGGTCCGTGGGACGTGGAGATGGCCAAGGAGCTCAAGCCACAGACCATCCGCGCCAAGTTCGGTCACGACCGCGTCCGCAACGCCGTGCACTGCACCGACCTGGCCGAAGACGGCGTACTCGAGTGCCAGTACTTCTTCGACATCCTATCACGCCGCCAAGTGCGCAGCTAGCTTGGCTCTGTCTGCTCTTCCTCAGCCATCAACAGCCTTCCATAACATCAGCCACAGCTCAACAAAACGAGAGAAACAAAAAACTTTGGAGATTCCACCGTAGCAACAGCAAGGGAAAAAAACTCACATTAAGCCGGGAGCTCCTTCCTGTCTTGCTTTGCTGCTGGAGCTGCGTGTGTGTTGTATTGTCTAGTATCTGTACTTGGTGGAGTAGTCTTTGGGGGAGATGACGAGGCCGCGACCCTTGCGCGCGCCGCGGTATACGGTCTCGATGATGTCGATCATCTCGCCCTTGTTGTTGAAGGCCCAGTTGATCTTGTTGTTGTTGCCCGTGCCCAGGTCGATCATGATGTGCTTGTTGCGGAAGAAGAACATGACGGTGCACGGGTCGTACAGCTCGTACATGGTGTTGAAGTCGGGCACCTCCGTGATGTCCACCACGTAGATGGCGGCGAAGTTCTTGACGTCCTCCGCCACGCCGCACAGCACCTCGTCCATCTGCATGCACGTCGGGTCGTGGTCGTGGCCGAAGCGGATCACCACCACGCGGTCGCCCTCGTTCAGGATGGCCTGGTCCACGGCCCAGCCGCTCTCCAGGTGCGGCAACAGGTACGACATTCTTGCTGGCTGCCGCGCTTCTCGAATTATGATGGCAGCACCCAAAGTGGTCACTAGTTCGGTATAGTGACCAACGGCTTTTCGGAGAACTCAGATATCACATTCTACAGGTAATTTGCACCTGCATATAGCGCTACGTCTGCAGAGCTTAACGCTCAATAGGTGGCGTTCTAAACATACGATGCGCTCTCTGATATATGATACGGAAGAGACCTTTTCACCGACCATCACTCCTGCGGTCACATCCGAATCCTCACTTGAGACCAGCAAGGAGTGCGCATTCCGCATCCGTGTCCTGGCCCGGCAGCAGCATGGCGCCGCATCCGGCCTCCCGACGGAGCCGCAGCGACCGTCTGCACCTGCTGTCGCTGTCGCTCGTGCTGCTGCTCTCTACAGACACGACCGCGGCCGCCGTTGAAGCTGAAGGTGACGCCGCGCACCCGCACTGCGCCGACTTCCTGCAGCACTGCGCGTGGAACGCCAGCACTTCTTCCTGCGAGTTCCGCGAGTCCGTTTCCTTCGTCTGCGGTCCTCGCAGCGCCGCAGAGCCGCCGGTAGCAGCGGCCGCAGGCTCCGGCTCGCTCCTGGACGCGGTGACGGTCTCCGCTGCGAGTTTCGAGGGCGATTCCAATGCTGAAGACGTCGAGGTGGGGGAAGTCTCAGCCGTCCAGGGCTATACGTGTCACTGGGACGTGGCGGGCGGTCTGTATGTCGCACCAGGTGTGGATGTCGCTGTGGAGGGCGACGACTGCCTGCTGCACGTGGGCTCGGGTCAAATGGTGCTGCTTGGAGCCAAGGCGAGCTTGAGAGCATCATCGTTGAGTGTGGAGGCATCGTTCGTACATTTGGAGGTGCAGGCGCAAATCTCGGCGTCCTATAGTGGATCGTTCCGTGGCGGCCGCGGGCTGTTTACTGGTACCGATGAGTTCGGTGCGAGTCACGGTGGAGGTGGAGGACAGCGGCTCATTGCCAATGCGACGATGCTCACGCAACAGACTACCAGAGGGTTCTTTGATGTGCGAGGACGTACAGTAGATGTGGAGCTGATTGAGGAGAAGGAGGCGCTGCTGAAGGAAAGCAGCGCGGGCTGGCAGCTTGCGGACTTGTGGGCCAAGGAGAAGGCGCTGGTGGCTGATCCAGCGGTGATGACCACGTCATCAGGAGCTTCGGGGGATCCTAGCGCAACGATTGCGCCCTTCTTGCTTGGCAGTGGAAGTCGAATTGTGATTTCAGGGAACGACTCGAGCAAACGTGTTGCCACGGTTGATGGAGGAGGGCGAATTCAGATTAAGGCATCGAAAGATGTTGTGGTTATGGACGGCGCTAAGATCCAGGCAAATGGCGCGTCGGCGATTGCGGGAGTGAGTGGCGGATCAGGTGGCTCCGTGTACATTTCAGCCAATGCACTGTCGGTAAGCGGAAAAGTGGAGGCTAAGGGTGGAGATGCTTTCTGTACAGAGAATGCTGCGGAGCGTGGCGTCACGCACTGTTATCCCGCAGGTGGTGGTGGCCGTGTGCAAATAACTTTCATGTCCAGCCAGCTTGACACGAACGCGATCGACACGACAGGTGGAACATTAAACTCGGATCAAGTCAAGGAGCTGCTGGCGAAGAACAATCGTTTTCGCCACGTTCAGGTGTCAGCACTAGCCGGCGCGGCGGGTACCTACTACCAGGTTGTGCAGCACTCGGATGGAGTGCACGAAGCCCAGCTGCTAGTTGACAATGATATGCAGCGGCTGTGGCCTAACCGTGTTCTAAGTGACGACGGAGATACACTTGATATTGACGAAATGGATACAGTAATTGGCGGTGCGGTTACGAGCTTGTACGTTGGAGACGATGATGCAGCAAATATTGACGCTTTGACGATATCTGACGGCGCTGTAGTCGCGACGGGCTCCTTACAGCTACCTGGGGGCGATTTGAGGGTGCTAAATGGTTCATTTCTCCTTGATGCTCTGCTGGTGGGATTGCCGCATCAATTACCTGACTCGATCAGTGTCCACAGCAGAACCAAGCCTCCTGTTCTGCAGATTCGCGTGCGAGATATGTTGGTCTCAAGTAACTCTCAGATGATTTTGCCCACGAGCGCGCTTCAACTATCTGCTCGTTCCGTGTCGATGGATGCAACGGCAGCTCTCGAGTTTACGTGGAGTGCACAGATCAGCACGAACCAGAATATCCACATTGATGCCAATGTCTCGAGCGCGCTAACTCCTATTATCGCGGTGTCTCCATCAACAACAGCTACCTCTACCGCAACTACCAAGCTTGTTGACAGTAAAATGTTGGCTTTGGTAAGTGGTGGTGATGTGTCCCTGGGCGGTGTGATCGAAGTAGGTGCGCTCTCGGTATCCTCCGAGTTTTCGATCACTATCAACGGACACCTCGAAGCGCTAAATGGTCCAAACATCAAGTCAACTTTTCGATCCTGTATGGAACAGCAGTGGCTATCGGTTGGGTCATTGAAAGAAGACCTGGGGAAGGGAGGCCATCATGATGATTCTGCGGAAGGAGCACCGATACCGAATATCCCTTCGGCACTACCAGCGTTGAGCAACTTCACGCTAGTACTGCATGCACGTGGCTCTATCTATGTTGGACAGTCAGATGAGGCAAAGAAGCAACTAGAAGACCAGCTTGAAGAGACTGATGAGCTTCCGCCGCAACCGGTTGGCCGTGTTCGTGGCGGCGCCGTCCTGATTTGTGCGACTGACTCGGTTGAAATATCACCTGGATCTATTGTCTCAGCCGATGGTATGGGAGAACTCGCGAATCAAGGCCCTGGCATGGGATCGTGTGTTGGCTCCATAGGTGGAGGCGCGGGTTACGGAGGTCGGGGAGCAGACTCAAGCGTGGTGACAAAAATCGGCAATTACGCTTCTGGTGGTCTTCCTTATGGTACACGTTCAGGGACTGGAATGTTAGGCTCCGGTGGTGGCTGCGTAGATGGTGGTAACGGTGGAGGCATTGTAATGCTTGGCGCTACAGGTCTTGTACTGAACGGTGAAATTCACTGCAATGGCGATGGCGGAGCAAATGGTGCAGGAGGTGGTTCTGGAGGATTTTTAGGGCTGTCTGTAGCACAGTATTTGCGTGGTCACGGCCACATAAGTGCTGTCGGTGGCGGATCCGAATGCACTGATGCTATTGAGAGCCTTGAGAGCGAGACTAGCTGGCAGGAACCCGCGTTTCTCATTGGAAAACTCCAGTATGATGCTGCTGACGAACAAGCTGAGGCTCAATCACCAATGAGCTCGAAGGTTGTACCCCGCCTTTGTGGAGGCGGCGGCGGAGGTGGCCGGTTGCAGCTCACGGGATGTGAGCTTAGCACTTTTGACCGGTGTACGAGAGGATTTGACGGCAACTACACTGTTGCTGGAGGTGCAACCTCTTTCAAATTGATCAGTGGAGGCGAAAACACAGCAGGGTTGCCGGCGCCAACGCCTGCATCAACGGTAGCGCAAAAATCCATCGTTCCTGCAGGAGCTAGTGGATCATTTTTTGGCTTCCCATGCCCACCTGGCTCTGGTGGTCTATTTTGCCGGCTCTGCCCAGTGGGCAAGTACAAGTCCGAGAGCAATAGTGCTGAATGCGTGGTATGTACAAACGCGCCATCAAACGCGCATTACATCGGGCTCGGTGCCACGAGTGCACGCTGTGACTGGACATGTGATCCCGGCTACTCAGGCTATTACTGCGTCTCGCCTATTCAGCAACTACTTGATGCGTGCGGTGGCGAGTTCGGATTTGCTCTTGTGCTTATGAGCATCGCAGCTTTCTTCATCTTGCTGGGGTACGCCTGCAGGAACCGCAAGGAGCCGTCATACACCCGCATGTACAACAGCCGTGGTGCTAAGGGCGAGCGGCAGCATTTGCTGTCTTCTGCTGTTGCGAACTCACAGCAAAGCTGGTGGGCATCGTTATTTCGCTGCTTCTACTGGCCTCGGGTTGGCTATCCGAAACTTATGGAGCGAGATCTACCTGAGCACATGGCTCGACTCTACTTTGCTGGGTATAATGACCCGGACTCCCCGCTCAAGCTCCGCACAACCGTCCCGCCATCTCTCAAAAAGGTGTTGTACGACGTGGAGTTCAAGAATTTGGCAGATCGGATCAACCGCGTTCTGGCGTGGCAGCGTGGGCCATGCTCCAGCTGGGGAAAGATTGTGTACTTCATAGTGGCACTACTGTGCTACCCGTTCGCGTCCGAGGTGGAGCTTTTCCGACGGCACATTCGTGTGAACGAGCTGAAGCGAATTGTGGCGAAGTACAACCACGCATGTATGAAGGGCCCTCGTGCGCGTGGCCTGCTCAACGCTGTAAAGCTTGGGTACTGCGCTGATTATTCGCTTGTCTACCTCGAACTGCTGTACAAGGAGAGCTCGCAGTCCGTCTGCGTTCCCACAACCAAGATCGGCAAGCCGTCTCTACCGCTCGTGCTTCTGTTTGCTGGCTGCGGAACCTATTTCTCTCCGTTTTACCTGGATCCCAACGACTTGCTTGTGCGATCGATCCCGCAATGCCCGGAGCTTACAGCATTCATCGACGAGCCGTGGATTGAATTTGTTGCTGAACTGAACGAGCTGCTGCGTGTCGTGCAGCGCGACGAAGCTTCACTTGTGGAGTCTCTCATACCTGTGGCCGTGTATCTGGAAAAGCAACGTGCACTGGCGGCATTAGGGAACAATTCCAGCAAACTTGGCGGTTTACGCATCTACCTCGGCAGGTTCTACGTCCAAGACGAGCTGGACATGGGCGAAGAATTTAAGCTTGGCCTCTTCCTCACAACTGCCGATGAGTCGATGGATAATGTCAGCAGCAACAACAACAATGTCCAGCAGGCGCACCAGCAAGCCCCTCCTTCTTCTTCCAACCGATACGGCTACGGTAGCCACCGTTCGAAGGACACCAATTACTACAACATCAACGATGTGTATGGATATGGGCGCGGTGATTCTCTCGACTATCCAGGACCTCGCCGCAGCAACGGGAGCTTCGGTAATGCTGACGGTCTACTCTACGACATGGGTGGGTGGGGCACAGCTCTGACGAACAGCAACTCGTCGCGTGGGAGAAGCCGTAGCTCCAACGAACCCGGAAGTGGCAATGGAGCTGCCCCGAACCCCGTTAGCAGCATCCGAGAAGAGGCACTACGCATTCGGTCGTCCAGTTCCCACGGAGATGGATTGGCTGGCCACTCAGGACGCGGTGGAAACCCGGACGATGTGCTGGTGCTAATGGGCTCTGGGTCCTCGAAGAAGAAACGACATAACAGCGCTGCACATCACACTTTTTACGAAGGTTGGCTGGGACCAGTGGATGCATCGCTTCCTGTTCCGGGCGTGCTTATTTGTGCTGACGAGCTTCGCGAACGCCTGGCGGATCGGGCGCCACGTCAGATGTTGCGATCATTCTTGCGCTTCCATTTGCTGCCTCGCAATCTGCCTCGTAGCAGTTCACTGAACCTGTCGTGGATGCTGAGCATCTCGCTATTGTCGCTCCTTATGGTGGATCTGGCTATCACGTTTGCCATCTTGGTGAACCTGAAATGCGTCACGAATGGTGAAGTGGATCACGACTGCAGTGCTTCCATTATGGTTCCCGTGCTGCTGGTGCCGCCTCTTGCGCTGGTCGTATCGCCAATCATGGGCATCGTTTCGCTGGCGCTATCGTCGTCGACCTTCACGCGTCGTTTCTCGGTGTGGAACGCGCTCTCTATGGCCAGCGTGGGGATCGCCATTTTGGCCTGCATCGCTCAGTCGAGTAGACTTGTCGCTCCCTGGTTTGCAGGCCCACTGCCACTACTCCCAGTGATCGCCATGGGCGTCAAGGCCGGCCAAGCATACGTGGTGGAGCGCTATATCGCTTTCCAAGAAACCAAGCGGCGGCGCCGCGGCTGGCGCGGCATCATGAAGCGCCGACTGTCGGATGCCAGCATTCCCACCGAGTCTCCGTAGTAAGTACCACTGTTCTATCGAGTTTGTTGCCACCAGCATTGAGCTTACATTAGCTTATGTCATCCCGTGTAGTTCGTCCCCTGCTCCTGGCCGAGCCGAGTTCCGCCTCACATCAACACCACCGATACGCGACGACCAAGGCTTCAACATTTACGGAGGCTACAACTGAGCACGCTGCTCAAGATACACACGTGCATGCGGGAGTAAGTGAATGAATGAATATAAATGCGAATATAAAATCCGGCTACGCAGTACGAATGTTCCTGTGGTCGCCACGACTGCAGTAAAGTGCAGGTGCACCTGACAGATTAATCGAGCACCAAAGACACGAATCTGAAGCTATGCATTAAACCACTTCAACTTCATGAGCCAGGGTCGTCAGATGCACCCTGCTGCACATGAAGTGATATACATACTACATGTACATGTACACTCGGACGACCTCACGCCATGCAGCAACTCGTCCGAGTTGTCCATTTGGCGCTGGCCGTTCTAAGCTCGAACGCTCGCCGCGTAAACCTGGATTCCAGCGGTCCATGAAGCCACGCCAGTGACGACACGACGAGCGGCGCAGAGCAGAGCAGGGGCTCCAATCGCTGAGCGTCTTCATGCGGTGGTCACTCCTCCAGGCCCTCCCTCATTCTCTCTTTTCCCAGACTCGCCGACAAGTGGGTGGTTCCCCATAGCTGCGCGCTCCCACTGCACCAAGCAGAAGACACCATGGCACACTTCAACCTGGAGCCAAGCAATGGCCCCGCGCCGCCGGAGACCGGCATGACGACGGCGCCGTACTCGGCCTTCCACCTGCCCAACTTCGCGCACCGCATCATCGACCGCTGCGAGCGCTCGCTGCACCACACGAACCGCAGCCAGTACGAGCGCGACGAGGAGCACCACAAGAAGTGGTTCATCATGAACCGCGCGCACATCCGCGAGTGCCTGGCCGAGTTCCTCGGCACCTTCGTCATGATCTGCTTCGGCATGGGCGTCAACAACCAGGTGTCGCTCTCGGCCGAGGCCAACGGCACGTGGCTCAGCATCAACATGGCCTGGGGCATCGGCGTGCTCATGGGCGTCTACTGCTCTGAGGGCGTCAGCGGCGCGCACTTGAACTGCGCCGTCACCTTTGCCCACGCCGTGTACGGCCGCCTGCCATGGTGGAAGGTGCCGGGCTACGTGGTCTCGCAAGTTGTTGGCGCCTTCCTGGGCGCGCTCGCCATCTACCTGCTGGACTACCAGAAGCTCAACAAGGTGGACCCGGACCAGGAGACGACGCAGAGCAACTTCGCCACGTACCCGAGCGCCGACATCAGCAACATTACGGCGTTCTACACGGAGGCGCTGGCTACGGCTATGCTGCTGCTGTGCATCTACGCCATCACGGACCAGAACAACCGCTCTCCCGGGACTGTGGGTACGCCGTTTGCCTTTGCTCTGATGATCATGGCGCTCGGTATGAGCTTCGGCATGAACACGGGCTACGCGATGAACCCTGCGCGAGACTTTGGGCCTCGCCTGCTGACGTACGTGGTGGGCTACGGCTCGAAGGTCTGGACTGCGGATAGTTACTACTTCTGGATCCCGATCTGCGGGCCGTTGCTTGGGGGTGTTATTGGCGCGGGACTGTACACTTTCCTGGTGCAGATGCAACACCCGCATGAACACGCGGCTTAATAAATAGATGGCCAAGTGTTCGTGAATTACAGTAAGAATTAATCGAGGCGGCGTGGCATTGATGGTAAAAAAGTGTGGGGGCCGGCGCTGAATTGGTCGATCAGCACTGAACGGAAACAAGCCATAAGAAAATGTAATCGCAGAGCATCCACGATGATCCCTCGCTGCCGGCGAGTGATCCGGTAAGGCTGCCGGTAGCGTTCTTGCTGCGTAGCGCACGATCCAAGGGAAAAGCAGCATCGACGCCGGAACCCGCGGCAGCAAGAGTCGCTAAAATCGCGCAGGTGAGCAGCAACTTGGTCATTCTTCTTGCTGGAGTGAGTTGAAGGAAGCCTAATCGATATTCATTTTGAAGAAGTTTAATTAGTAAGTGCAAGATCGACTTCGGTGAGGCATGTTTTCTGACTTTAACTAACCTTTCGGTGCCGCTGAAACGTTGGAAACTCCACCAAACTATGTTCGAATGGATTGCTGCGTGCATCACTAGCAAAGCTCGGTATGGCTGTGTCCATCTTCGTCGCTCTTGGGAGGAGCAGGCTCCTGGTCATTCCGGAATAGGCTCCCCAGCACTTTGAAGTGGGGATATGCGTGGCAAATATCCAAGTAACAAGGTAAATCGACCGTTTCCACAATGTGTTAGACACTTGATATCATCAAACATAGGAGTAATCAATGGAGTTGGAGCGCACACACCTGTGGTTTTCGGATGCCACCGTCTAATCTAGATGGCATTCCGTGCATTCGATGGGGCATTGGATAACCATTGCGAAACAAATTGTAACCTCGAAGAATGAAGTGTGGCCCGCAGAAGTCTTCGGTTGAATTCCTTTACCCCCCACCCCATCAACCACCTGATCCTAGCGCCAATTTGAGCGACAAATTAGGAAACAAATTCGTCGCTGGTCAGTACTAAGAGCGGCAAGTCATGGAGATATCGATGCACATATACATATGCAGTTTTAGAGAACACCACTTGCAGCATACTACCCGCCAATACAACATGCACCAAGCTCAATGTGTACTCAAATCAATAGTTCGTTTTTTTCAGGGCCGCAATGCTGGGAATTAAAACAAATGTCATGGAGCATTAACAAAATATTGAGCGAACCACACAGGAAAACTGCTCGAATTCGGAACGTCTTGGCGGTACTGTTGCATGTTCCTTCATATACGTCGGATCAGAACTGTATATTGTAATTTAAATACTAATTACTTCGAAGTGCAACATATTAAATGTGTTTTCCTAGAGTGGATCCTTTAGGAGCAAAACGAGCGTGCAGATTGACAGAGAATGTAGTTTTGGGCCCTCTGTGGTGTCCGGGGATGTGAACGTCGAACGACTTGGGTTCGAAGTGGCGTGTCAACACGATATTTAATGCTTAACCGTGAAGTGGAAAAAAATCAATCGAGCAGGGTGTATGAACCAAATGAGCTCAGATTGAAGCTGGAAATCCTGTCGTTCAGCTGGCCGTCGGCGAACTCTTTTAACTTCTGTCCAATGACTTGGCTTACATTATTTCAAGAGCAAGAGCTGAAGACTTCAACGAAGCACTGCTCGAACACAAAGACGGAGTGAACACGAGACCGTTTCAAAACAAAAAATGCCACGTTGTATCCCTATAGTGCAAAACAAAAGAAAGAAGGTGTCGTCTCATCCTATGGGAAACTTTGACTTTCGCTAACGCAGCTTGCCCAACCTAGACGATGTGTCACTCAAGAAGTTCCATGACTTCACCGCGCTGTATTTTTAGTCTATGCTCTTCTTCATACCGTAAAGGCCGCGAAAATTTGCACACTCGTACTTGTACACCAGATCTCCTCCAGATGTCCGAGTAGATGCAAACTCTACTATTAAAGTGTATTAGCAGAGACAGTGGATGGTCTGCCAATTATTCCATGTGTAAGTGTCCTCAAGTCAGCTTTACATCTCAATTCTCATCTATCGTTGAGACCAGCATGCAAAGTCCTGCGATGGCCTTCGCAGGAGAACCCAGCACATCATTCCTCTCGAATTCACTATCACCGTAGCCCCACCGCAGTCTTCAGTTCGAAATTCGCCTTCAAGCCCACAAAACGCCCAATCCAGTCCAGTACTTCTTCGAAGTACCTCAAGCTCAAGTCCGAAGATGCGTACCTCTTTCGTCCTGTTGGCCGTTACGGCTACCGTAGTCACTTCTGACAATGTCCTGTCGATCAAGTCTGGCGCCGAGCAGCGGTTTCTGCGGTCTCACAGGGCCCACAGAACCCACCACGCTAACGATGCTGAAGAAGAACGTGGACGGGGGCTCAACAGTCTACCGGATCAGTTCAAGAGAATGAAGAGTCAACCTGAGTTCCGTGAGACCATTTTCACCTCGCGGAAGAGCGGCATGGGGACCGTTGACGAAGCCGTCAAATTCATGAAGTCCCAGTATCTCGACGACGACCATATCGAGCATTTCAAAGAGGCATACAAAGCGTTTCTGAGGAACAACTAGCAAGCAGAAATGAATCACCCATTTTAGGCTTAGATAAACCACGACGAGTATTTTTTTCTCCTAAAGAGGTTTCTTCATCATGAATTTACGCTCTTAAATCCCTTCTGATGTTCGTGTCTTTTTTTGTGTAGCACAGTAAGCAAATGGGTTTTCAGCGGACGTCGACAGACTCATCGAACGAGTACTCAAGCACGAGGACCAAGCAGCCGTGACTCATGGCGGACGACGACTACCTGCTGACGAACGAAGCGTGCATAGTCAAGTACTCGATGAAGGACAAGCGCTCAGTGGTCGACAAGAACCCGATGATGGACGAGCTCTTGCTGACGGACAATTTGCTGGCGGACGAGTACTCGTTGGCGGACAACTACGCGCTGGTGAACAACTACCCGATGGTGGCCAACTACCCGCTGACGGACAGCTACTCGCTGATGGACGAGTACTAGTTGGTGGACAAGAACTCAGCGGTGGACAAACACTCGTCGGTGGACAAGGTGAACATGTACTTGGTGGCGGCGGACCAGTACACGGTGAGGAACTACGAGGACGGCAACTTCAGCTACGCGTACACCAACTACACACAACTGGATCCAGCGGATCTGGATCCAGGCGACTGCTCACTGAGCAGTGCTCAGTCTTGAATTTGCTCGGTGTCGGATTTGCGCTCTCGGACGAAGACCAGAAGCAGACCAAGGACGCCGTGACGATGCAGCAGAAGCAGCCAGTGTCCAAGTAGAACATGCGATCACTAATATAAGTTGGGGCTGCGCGAGTGGCTCCGGCGCAGGGACGTCAGTTGAGTCCCTGTTGCCAGTGGTTGTTGACCTCTTTGTGCGTATGTATAGGGGACGACGCCTGTTGCTATACGACCATGGGCGAGACCCGAAGCAAGTACTGCGCACGAAACAAGCGCCGCTTTCTGCACTGATCGAAGGCCCAGGTTTGCTGACTTCTTCGAACTTTTGTTACCTGATTTCTCTTACACTTTTGCATATTCGTACCGTCCGATAGCAAACTACATGTACAACAGCACATACTCTCATATATCTTTATTACCCCCAGGGGGGAGGGGTCGCAGTGAAGATAGATGTACCATTAGTAGAATTTAAACTAATAGGTAAACGCGGACAAAATTGGCAATGCTTGAGTACATCGCCGGAAGGCTCGTAGCCAAGTAAATCAGGCGGCAAACTCACAGTACGCACATTCTTCGTTACCGTAAAATTGTACGCAATTAACCTTTCCTTGCTTGCTTTCTCAGCAGCAGCAGCATCTCCAGGGTGAAGTGTCGTGTAGATGCTGGAAGTCTGTAGCTTTTGCGTCTTTGTCTGTGCTGAAAGTTTATAGCGCTGAACCCGCAGGGAAACGGTTTCCACAGCTTTTCACCAAAATTACCAGGTTCGAGACTGTTTGGTGGCGAGATTTGGACCGGTCGCAACCTTGATGGTTGGTCAAACTAAGCGTTTTGAAATCCTGTACGTGCGGCTCTTGTCGCGTTCGAGCGTTGTTGTAACCAGGAGTAAGAAAACAAAAACAAATGCGGTCCAAGACACGAAGCCTAGCGGCAATAAATCGGTTTGAGCACCTGTTAATTTCAAGAGGAATCTTTTGGATTAGAGCTACAACGTCTCCCGCGAGAACATGTCATCCCCACACATCGTTGATGTGTTTACTTTAGGTAATAATTAAACAAAATACTGAAGTAGCAAGCTTCACCTTCCACCTTGAATTTAACCTCAAATATCTTTGCTGAAGTCTTTGTTGAATGCTCGTTTAGACAGTTCCTAGACAATTGACATGACCGCAAGATGTCCAATTAATCCTTCTCAATTTCGGCTTTTAGACTTAACCAAAAGTCTATTAATTTTCTGCATTAGCCGACTTAAGAAAACTTATATTATTGTGAGAACCGGTTAAAACGCCCATCTATAGCAACCCCTTATTAGATCTCAAAAGCCAAATTAATCAGAGTACAAATCAGGTTTGAAATCGATCGTGACCAATATGCATCGCTTGCCTTCGCGATTGCCCAGTAAAAGGTGGGCATTCTGCTGCAAACGCGGCTATATCGACTAGATCTCCATAAAACGATCGCCTAATCTGCACATCCACTCACACATGTATCGCAGGGAGTCGATCGGTTTGAAAATCGATCGATCTAAATCAGGGTGTTAATCAATCGATTAACGAGCAAAATATGCAAATGAAGCGGGTTTCACAATAATATTTGTCAGGCGTAGATTTCACCTCAGTAAACGAAGGGTCACTCTCGGAACTGCGAATTTGTTAGCGGGGATGGGTGTCATGCGCGTTAAATCCAACAATGCCCGACGTATCGACTGCACCACTACACGCAGGACTTATCTATGAAAAACCCTGGGGACATCTTCACAGTCTCAGACGAAGTGAAGCCGCTCGAATCCACGCACCATTCACACAGCTGATGATTTAGAGCCTTAGTTTTAGTTTTACGAGAATGGCCGTTTCACCCGCTCCCCATGCAAAAAACCAAGTGAGCCACTGACGATGAGTGTCACTGTTGACTGGGAGTACTGCATACACGCATTGGAATATTACACACGTATAAAACAAACTGTCAAATGGCCGCGCCTAGGTAGTAGCATGGCAGCACGGGGGAAGCGGGAAGCCACAAGGCCCGACGTAGCATTGAAAAATATTGCAATAGGTGCAGATTAAAAGGCGATCATACCATACAAACTTTCACAAGAACACGATTTAGCTCCAAGTAGGATACTGTATCGGACGCACAGAGAGCTGTCGAAATTGCCATGGCATCTGTAAACAAGACACAACTTCGTACGTCCATATAATTTCTGTAGCAATCGCCAACACGAACTCGACAGATCTCAAGAACCGAAGAAAGGTTGTGTGTCTCTGCAGCGTAGTTATCGAATGTCCTACTTTTTGTATTTGTAAAAATACAGTCTAGAAAAGTTATTGAAAAGCGATTTATAAAAAAACTCTGAGCAATTTGTTGACATTGCATGTGAGCGTCCGGCCTTTCAGATTGCCCCGGTTTCTTCATACTACTTCCGCACCCAAGTAAATGCATACTAAACAAAACCTGAAAGATACCACCTCACGGATATCGTTGATTTCACAAAACGCCTTTTGCATAATCCGTGTACTTACGTACAGGTAGGTACTCCAAAACGTCACAGCTACAACTTACAACCATTCAAATCAGTAGCTGGGTACATGTGCGGTTGTAATGCCGCAACGCGCTCTTCTATACATGTATGATGAGTTTCGGATCTCTATAACGTTTTCTGAGTTGACTCGGACTCGGTCAGTACCAGAGCAGATGATACTCAACAAATCCCTCACGTAGATGCATCAGTTACCACTGGTAACTTACCAGTACACCTTTACACACCACTGACAGAAAGTGCTCTAAGAAAATTGCTCGATCCGATGCTTTGCCTCACATCTCGGAATGCATCCTAATGCGCAACCCAGCTCAACAAACTGCGTCGTTGTATGTGCCGCACGATCTATCCAACACGACTTGACCTCCGACACTTTGGTTGCTGCAGAAGCAGAGGAACCGACCGCGGTAGTCCTCAGTTCGTAATCTCCTTCCAAGCGCGCAAGTCCTTCACCCAAGTCCAGCTCCGCCATGCGTCTCTCCGCCGTCCTACTGATCGTTGCCACCACCTTCCTCGCTAGCAGCACCGCGCTGTCGACTGAGATTGGCCCTGATCACCGACTCCTGCGGATCCACAAGCGTCACAACGCTGCTGCCGAAGACGAAGAACGTGGATGAGTTTGCCGACGCAATTCCAGAGAATGATCGACCAGAAGGCTTATCGGACGCAAATGTTCGAGAGCTGGAAGAGTGGCATGGGAACCGTGGGCGATGCTGTCTCGTTCATGAAGGGACAAGGTCTCAGTGACAGAAACATCAAGTATTTCAAAAAGGCGTTTGAGAACTTTCTCGCTGGTAAGGACCATTAGTCCAAGTTGAGGGTGCCCGGCTGTGGCAAATAACTGGACAAATACCACTCCTTTTAGCGATGCTCCCGTTATTTTAGATTTGTTCGCCGATATTTGAACTTGCCTGTTGTAGCGGCTTGTAGACAATGACGTTAGGTGCGGCTAAACCCGCGCAATGGTCAACCTGCTTCATAGCGCAGAACGGAGACCATTAGCTGAGATCGACCCGACGTTACCTGAAACCGCAAAGATTTAGCTAAAATGCCACAGGATCGACAGCAACTTTCCCTCGTTCAAGTCTCGAGCGCCGGTGCCCAAGATGGAAGGGGCGGATGACGGACCCAGTTTTGGCGATCGAGCCTAGTACGGGGTTAGACGTAACCCGTCAGTATGAGCGGTGGATTCGATGCGAAAGAATTTAAGAGTGATGGGAAGGCGCGATAAAAGACAAAGGTTGCCCGTGAATGACTCGATCGAACCACCTACACCGCCGTTCTGGAAGAGAAACGTACTTGAACCTTCAAGACAGTATTTCCGTATCTTCACGCTGCCCAGCATGTTTGTTTTCTCAGCCGAAACATTGATTATTTATTGCACAGCATTTACAATGAAGGAGTTGAAATTGTTTCGTCGTGAAATGCCATTAATTACACTGTAGGTTTTGGCGACAACAAACGTCATTGCCATACTCAAGTTTGGCGACACTCAGGCAAACTGGTACAAGTCAACAGTCCGTGTTTACTGCAAGCTTTGGATGAACAGGTTCGCATCTGTTGAGGCTTCCATTACAAGCAATCTACGCCCTAATTCATGGTAAAGCTGTTCGTACCAAAATACAATGCACTAGTAGTAGCAGACTGCATCCGTCTGTTAAGCGATCGAATCCTCGTTGCATTAAAGTATCATAACTTTGGCTGTAGCAGATTGTTTTCACACAAGTAGAAAGAAAGGGGTCGGCCGTTTCTTCTTGATCTCTATCTCGAATTCCTCCCGGGTCTGTGACACTCGTAGACTTCTCGTAGTCAGCACGTTGCTTGCCTTTTGAGAAGTAAATCATGTAGAAAGGAGAGCAGGGGCTACTGACTTAGCTTCCGGTTGTAAATTGAATCTCTGTTGTAGCTTATGTATGAAGAAAAAAAATTCGAATAACAAAGCACCGGTTTTATACAGTTTGATCCATATTCTTTGTAAGCTGAGAACACCGATCATTTTCATTTTGTAATTAGTTATGAGTAGCTGTATTGCTATTTTTCAGGTTAAATACCCAGCCAAACCTAGCATCTGCGTACGTAAACGCTTTAAAAAAAATGCGAGCTCCTATAGCGACGGACAACCGCTAGGTGCCCCCCCCCCCCAATTTGATCGTACTCTTACGATTTCCCCATCAACACCAACGCTCAATAGCCACTTCAAACCCCAACCTAGCCATCGTGCTCGTCGTCGCTTTCTTAGCAACGATTGCGTCAGCGCCGTCGGCAGGGCAGATCGACCTTTTAACTGGTTTCGGTGAACGTGCCACCTCGGTCTCTTCATTATTTTCACCAAACAGGTTTATCTGAAATCCATGCTTTCGTAGCAAAAAAGGGGAATTCCAAAATAGCTGAGCGCGGTATCATCACCCTACTATGCGTTTTACGCCAATAGTGCCGCAGACACGGATAGTCCTGGCTATCAGACCTTTAAAAACTTATAGGTCCGTATTCAGGCCACGCATCCGCACAGTACCTACAGTAGATACCCTCGTATAAACAAATAAAAAAACATCACGGAATACTTTTTTAAACTCTCAAGTTAATTTGGATTTTGTTTAGAACAGCAGCCGTGACCACGATCGGCTGGTCTGCAGTTCACCCGGAAGACCCGCGGGGTGGCGGTGGTAGCGTGAGGAGAAGCTATAACCGTGGTAATTTACCACGGTGGCAAAACGGGAGCAAAACCCGTCAATCCAAAGAAAAATCAATGCCGTCGGGTGGGCGATTTAGCCGGTTCTTACGCTATACGTGGCGAGGCGAATTAAAATACTGTACCGGCGTCTATCAACAATAGATGCACCGAACATCATAATCCGTTAAAATCTGTATATTAGCTCGACCTGCATAACGTTTATTAATGTGACTCGATCAGCATCAGCGCGAAAAAAAATCACCAAATCTCTCAGGCAGATTCAATTCCCGATTTACAAACGTACTGATAATCTCGCATCGTTATCGGAGACAATTGATTGATCGGAAGCTTTGTCTCACATCTTCGACTGCGTCCTAGCGCATAGTTCAAGTCAACGAACTGCGAAGTATACCCCAGTCCTCTCCGGCGCATTGGTAGCTGCAGGATACTGCGACGACTCATACAGGTAGCGTGCTGCAGGCCGAGAGATTCTGACATTTTAAGTACATGTAACTTACAGCCTGTAAGTAAGTGCAGACAGATGCCTAAAACATCGATTCTACATTAATTGTAGCCGCGTGCTGCGCAAAACAATCGCGCTTTCGATCCAGTACGATCATACGAAGCTCGCACCAGTATTTATGTTGTCGTCATAGCCACACGAACCCTCCATGCACGTACTGTATTTGAAACCGTCAAAAAGTATAGGAGTCATTTGGCTCTGCAGTCAGTTTGGAAGAGTTGGCAAAATAGAGAAACTACGAACAAACGAACCCTGCCCAATAAGTATTTGCAGCTTGGCATACCCTTGCATACTTAACAGGGTTCCGACGTCATACTTTCATTTAAAAAAAAATCATGATACATCCAATGCATACAACATGCACACCGTACTGAATACGCCTAAAACAACGCACGTACATTTAGCCGGAGGCGACGCACAGATACACGGATAAAATTCAAGACCCAAATGTTGTGAGTTAGTACACAATATATTTGAACGTAAATAATGTCGCAGCATCTCTGTTGGCATTGGAAACGAGAGGGCGACCCTAAACAACGTAATTTACTATGCACGCTACTAAACTGTACTCCAAGTACGTAAAAACGGAATACCCCGCCACAAACATTGTTGGTCTCACTCTTACATGATTTCGTTTTGTAAGTAGTTCCGCAATGGGGGGTAAGTTCCAACACGTTACAGCTCCAACTCACAATCCGCTATATTTCTGTAGCTGGGTACATGTCCGATTGTAATATTACAATCCCGCATGGATGTCGATAAGTTCCCGATCTGCGTAATGATTTTTGAGGTGACTCTGTCATCACCGATTATAAAAAAAGTGCTGACAATTCTCATCCAATCTCGTAATATGAGAGTTTATAATGCAACATGCACAAATATTTGAAGTGCATCGCTAACGTAGATACTTAGGAGGAACGGTTCGATCCGATGCGTTGCCTCACATCCCGGATTGCTTCCTGCCGCGCATTTCAACTCAACAAACTGCACCGGAGAGGTATGTACAAGCTAACCACACCACTCTTCGCGGGTTGGCTTCCAGCGATTCTGATGCTTCGAGCTGACTGCGACAGTCTTCAGTTCGCAATTAACTTCCAAGCGCGCAAGTCCTTCACCCAAGTCCAGCTCCGCCATGCGTCTCTCCGCCGTCCTACTGATCGTTTCCGCCGCCTTCCTCGCTAGCAGCTACGCACTGTCAGCTGAGGCTGGCGCTGAACACCGACTCATGCGGATCCACAAGCGTCACCACGCTGCTGCCGAATACAAAGAAGAGCGCGGTTGGTTCGACAGGCTGCCGGAACGGTTTAAGCGGATGAAGAATCAACACGCTTATCGGGAGCAAATGTTCTCCAGCTGGAAAATTGGCATGGGAACTGTCGACGAGGCTGTCTCGTTCATGAAAGGACAAGGTCTCGGTGAGAAAGCTATCGCGCACTTTAAACAGACGTATCAGAACTTCCTCGCTGGTAGAAGCCATTAGACGAAGCCGAGGGTGCCCCTGACAGGGGCCCCCTGTGGCCGGCCACTAACCGCCACTTGCAGATTCGTGAATAAATACCACTCATTGCTTCCGTGTTTTTACAACCTATCTGCAAAATGTCTGCTTAGTTATTTTATTGCTTTTAAAAAGTATCACCCGGAAATCCCTGAAACGTTCAGCGATAAAAGCCGCACAGAGAGGCAAGGCTCTTTGTATGAGCACGGCTTTTATCGCGAGGTCTCTTATTAGATTTTTGTCTCTTACAGCCAAAGCATTGCACTACTACTTGCTTCGTAAAACAGGCTCCGCTTCGAGGATGTAGATCCTGACCCCTTCAAACAGCGATATCAACAATTTAGAGCACGCTCAGCTCCAACTATCGACGCATCCGAAGAATAAAAAAAAAAACTTCGACGATCAAATCAAGTTCAACTCGTCTTCGGCACTCCGAATATAAAGGCGACGGTTTCTACCACTTGAAAAGATCGTAGCAGCACATATTCGAAAAAAGTATACCCCAATAGCAATTTGAAGCACTCCTCAAGCTCGATAAAAACACGTAATAACGTAGTCCTCAATAATAAAAAAGCAAAAACTAAGAATAGAAAAAAAAAGAGCGAGTGCACGATTAGAACTGCGTACTAACGCTTTTAAACATTATTCTCTCATGGCAGCTAGATCACAGTAACAAGTGTTTATCGAATTTAAAAGATTCCATAGCTAGAAAGTTGACGATGAATTCCAAGCTAGAAAGAAGACGATGAATTCCACCACCTAGGACTTACTAACCACTCTTATGTAAACTTACCACTAGTGTTAGCTGTTCCCGATTTGGATTTTTTGTTAATGTGGCTTCAAGATCGACAAGGTTGGTGATCTTACGTGATCGCCGTGTTCCTTTTGTAAAACCCCTAAAGTCGACTCAGTTGAGCGTCGAAACTTTACCAAACGCAATGCTACCGCAGGACCGATTACTGGGTGTTTGTGGCTGACAACCTCAAAGTTGTCTAAGAAATTCACTACTTGGTCCGAAGTAAGTAGAATACTCGAGAACGTGCGGTATGCTAAATGTAATTGTTCATGCCGAAACTTAAATCTGTGATCATGTGAGATCGAATGACTCAATGTGTATTGTCCTCAGTACGTATCGAGTGCATTTTCCAGTGACGCATGAGCACGAGTTGTGCATTGATTTTACGAGAATCGTGTGTACGTGCAGACAATAATCGCAACTGTGCTGCGATTGGCAAAGCATGGCTAGCAACGCGGTGTCTGCCAGACTACCAAAGGGCAACAAAAGCACATCATTTGTTCACGAGTGCAACTCGTTCCAAGTAATTTTGAAAGTAATAGTGAATTTGCAGCTGCAACAGACAATACGCTTTATTCCCTTACCAAACTGAAGAAAAAAAACTCCTCGACTACAAGCGCTTACCAGCCAAGGCCTTCATGACAGCCTGGCGCCCGCTCTCATCAAGAGCAAGGAAAGCTTGGATAGCCTCCCGCTGATGGCTAGAAAGCCTGGTTTGCTGCAGGTAGGCCATGCCCTTGGCGACAGTAGACTTGCGTACTTTGCTCAGCGTCGGCACCAGGCCCGCGAGCTTCGCAACGACGTCGTCCATAGACCCGGCTCTCTCTTCGTCCTCCGCAGCTTCATCTTCGCTGTGCTTGCGTCTGCGCAGGAATCTCTTGCTGTCGACTTCAGTCGATCCGATAGGGCGAGCGTCGATACCTCTGGTGAAGGTGGTCAACTGGGTCTGGTCCGCTGCGGAACCACTTGCGAAGAACGTGATCGCAGCTAGTAGAATGAGATAGGCGGCGCGCATTTTGCTACTCGTTTCTTTCAGTTAGGAACCGTTGCTTGAGAAGGGCGGGCTGAATTGCGAAATGACCTGCCAACCTTTCCCAGTGGCAGCAAGAGCTGGCAAATGATCGGGTGATAGAACCAGCGATAAAATTGATCCAACCGCCTGTGTAACAAATCCATCGGGTATTTGCATGCCTGCTCAGTAGCTTCAATGTATAGGTTAGCGCATGTTTCAGTTGCACGACACTGTGAGATAATTTCCGAATATTCGCAAAGGCACGTTACTGCACCTGAAGAAAAAGTCGCATTCTCACTACATGTACGAGCTAAGCATTCATAAATAAAGACAAACCATAAATTATCTTTGTTGTCTTTGCCGAAGACTCTCTGGAGTTAGTTCAGCTCACGACTCTCATCGGCACACTATACAACTTGTACTACAAGGTCATTTCTTGACTGCCTGTGTAAATGCCATGGGGGATCACGTGGGACCCCTACCAAATCTTAAGATTTACTCAAACTGTGCACCCGTACCAGCTGCAACGAGCACCATTGCCGAAGAAATCGGGGCGGTGGCATCGTTTCAACCATCTTTTTGGGTGCAGTATAACAATCGTAGTCCACTACATGCACACGGGCCTTGAATAGATGTCGAGCGGAGTTCTACATGTTCAATACAATTTGTCTTGTGCGCACGTATCCCGTTTCATCCAAAAACACGTACTTCGAAGTACCTTACTGTCCCGTTTCTTCCTAGCATGCAGATTTGCACGATGTACAGCAACCGATATCGCATTGAATACATTCCTGTGGTTACTGGGTACCAACGCTTTGAGTGACAACGACGCCATCTTGCATCAGGAGATCCTCCACCATTGTACTCAAAGCAACGACATCATCCTCGTACGAGTTGATCACAAAGTTCGTGAGCAATCCAACCTCGCCTTGCTGCATCGGGGCCGAGTAGTCCACGCGTTTCGGGACGACCAGCACGCAGTTGTGCATGACGCTTCCCTTCAGACTGATCCCGGAGTCTGGCGGGATGCGTTTCAACACGCTCCAGCCCGTTTCGTCCGTATACATTCCCGAAAGTTCGTCTTCTCCTTGGGATGCCGACCGCCAAACGATCGCAAGTCGATCCTTCTCCGCGTAACAGCGCATGACCATGATGACATCCAGCCACGCTTCGACACCCCTCCGCTGAGACTTGCTCCGGTATTTCACCGCAATCGTATCATCCCTCCCTTCCACACCCTGGTAGGAATGGTAGCTGTTCTTGCTGTACTGCCGCTTCGCCGCGTACCACATGGCCGACGACACGCGTTCGGAGTCGAATGGGAGGATATTCACGTCGAGCAGCTCAGCGTAGAGCTCTTCCTGGCCCTCAGAGCCCATTCTCGTCTTGATATAGGCCTTCCTGATCGAGTCATCCACCGAGTTGTCCAACCCACTCTCGTGAAAGACTTGATCCATCCGGGCATACAACGCATCCAGCTCACCCAAGAACAATTCGTACGTTCGACTTGGATCTTCGTTGCCGATACAGAGCCTCTTGTTCTGCATCCCCTCTCCATCCCCAAAGACCGACACGTTGGGCCGCTTGTGCAGCACCTGCTCCAGTCTCTGCGCCAGTTGGATCTGCCCCTCCAGTACAGTTTTCAACCGTCGGTTCTCCTCCTCAGCTGCATCTCGTCCCTGAGCTTGGCGCTGGGCGATACGCTGCCAAACTCGAGCACCGGCCCCACCGGCCCCCTGCTTCGTCGTTTCCGGGCCCATCAAGCTCAAATTTGAGCGCTTCCCAACCTGCAAGACCCTCAATTCTCCCTCAAGTTCCACGACCTTCTTCCGGAGATAGGCGAGTTCACTCTGGAGGCGTTCGCGGGATGGGTTCCTCATCTTTCCAGTGGTCGGGTTCGTGACCTTCTTCCTGCCAGGCTTTCTCCTCAGTTTTGCCTCTTTAACACTTGATGATTGGCCTTCAGTAGCTTGAAATGCTGGAGATTCTTGTGGTAAAGTTTGGGAGGGATCGGAGGCGTCCAAGGCCTTCAAAAGCTCGGCCGCTTCGTCCGGTGTCAGTCCAACAGATTCATCGCCGGTTGGAGCGCCGTAACTTGGGCTACAGACGTCGGTGGAGAGCGGGGGCAGGCTCGAATTGTGCGCCGGAGTGTTCGCTATGCCGTAGACGGTTGGGATATGCTGGAGAAATTCTGTGTCGTCCAGGAGGTCCATGGACGGCGACGCGCTGACCAGCTCGACGTTGGTGGGCTCCATCTTTGCAGACGAAAACCAAAACATTGTACCGACACAATGGTACAATTTGCATTTTGACCAATGGGGAAGTCGTTGAAGTTGGGGACAAAATGTAGCCATCTCCGACCAAATGCAGCTAAGACACTTTGGAAGTTATTTTGCGCCAAGTATTTCTGTGAGAGACAGCCAGGCAAAAATATCCTTCTCAAGGTCTTGTCAATTCATTTTGCGGCCAACTCGCTCTGTCGATTGAGTGTTCGCTGGCGATGGCCAAAGGGACGTCAATTTCGCCCAGCGGCTCGGATGCAAGCAGGGCGAGCCCTACAACATCGCCATGTTCCCGCGCCACGATCCACAGTTTTGCTATCACTTGAAAACCCACCAAGTTCAGCCAAATTTCGCCCGCAGCACCGACAGCTAAGCAGCTAAGGCTCGAAAGCCAACGAATCCTTGGACGCAGTCACATTGGGTCGCTCTCATTCGGCCAAGCCTATGGAATTCTCGGTGTCCCGATGCTCTGCAGTCTTCTCGTTTGCATGGCGTGGACGTCGTGGCTGATTTTCTTCGCTCTGGCGCCGAATAAGGCGGCCAATCTGCTCATGGACACGAGTTCGTACGACAACGGCGAGTTCTGGCTAATTACCGATGCTAATCCACACATGACGCTCGCTGGTGCCGTCGGCTTGGTGGTTGTGGACGTTTGTTACTTGATCGTGACGTTACGGATGCTCTTCTGGCGCGACAAGTTGTTCGGATCGGCATTTAGCAGCCATCCAACTGCATTCACTACGTCAAGACGTGGATTAGTGTCGTGGCTGAGCTCCGTCGTTCCGAGGTATGAACGTTTTCGCAGTCTTTACGAAGATCTTACAGCCTACGAAGGGAAAAATCGCAAGAAATGGGTACGCTTCGAGTCAAAAGCACTGCGTACCTGTTGTTTGGGAATCTCATACCGCACTCTATACAGTAGAATGCATTCTCGAAGCTAATTGACATCTCTATGGAGACAGCAATGCTTCGTCAGCTACTGCAGAGCGGGAGCCCCATGAGCCTCACGTATGGATTTGCGGGCTTTCTTGCGGTCAACGCACTGTCCTGCGCCGTTAATGTACTAACCGGCCGCTTTTCAGTTTTAACTGAGGTTTTTATCGACTCCATGTACGTCCAGTTTTACTTGCGAGGTCAAGGTTGCTGACAAAGAAATAACTATTAGAGCGCTTACGTTGTATGGTTAGCTTCGATTTGTCAGTCGCCGTTCTGTTCCCGATCGTGGTGCTGGTCTACTGCTACTACAATTTTGACTTTGGTCGGGAAGTTTATCTTACCTACCTGGAAATGCTCCCTCCTGGAAGCTTCGAGCACCTCGCTCGGTCTTTTGCAAGTCCGTCCAAAATTGCGCTATTCCGAGTAAACTTCGACTGCCTTCGCATCAGTTCGCTCTTGGATTTTGTACTGCGAATTAGCATGAATCTGGCATTTTGCTATCGGTTCGAGCGAGTTTTGGAGGCTCTTGTATGGACGCGACATCGCGATAAAATTATCCAGATGCTTAGACCACGTGCGGCGGCAGATGTGCTGCCGGTGCCGAAAGGAGTCACGGTTGTATTCGTGGCTGTCAGTTTAATCGGAAGGAATCGTCTTGCTGTCAACTCACAAGGCAATGTCAGATTCGGAGACGCTCTACTCCGTCCATCCACAATGTGTCGTATTTGCCCACCAGTGGATGCCCAGCGACGAGAATTGTCCGTGCCTCATTGCTATCGATATCGACATCGCACCAAAGACTTTCGACGAGTGGATGAGCCCCATTGACGCCTATGGAAAAGTGAAAACTCTGGCTGCAGCTGGTATGCTGACTTCGCTTCAGGTGATCAATCGACAGCTGCTCGAGTTGCCAGAAGAGGTTCGCAAGTGTAGTAATCTGCGAGTCATGTACGTCAGTGTACTATCCGTATGAATTGTAGCTGGGCCTCACTCTGTGTTTAATGCCAGCTACTTGATGTACACAAGTATAGAGCATATTCCCTCGTGGGCCATAGAGCTACATCACCTGGAAACACTGTAAGTTCATCTAAACTTTTTGTCAGCAACGAACAATTGATGAATACTGAATGTTATTGTAAATGTAGTCATATCGAAGGAAAATACGGCAATTCAAACCTGTTTGGGTTGGGTTGCCAGAGGATATATTCGGTAATTTGCCTCGACTGCCAACGGTACACTTGGGAGTTCATGAAAACATCGACCATCTTCCCCCGCTCACGGGAGTTCCCAACCTTCAAAGTCTCTCGCTAGCGTGATTGACGAAATTACGTGAATTACCGAGTTTCCAACACGTACCAAAGCTGGGCAGACTCATCCTCTCCCTCATGCCCAACATGGAGCAACTACCTGACATGTCGCCCCTGCAAAATCTCTTAGAGTTTGTGCTCCTCCGGCCGAACCACATTTGCTGCAATGGCTTTATGGCGCCCTGTAACCTGAGCCACGTCTCGTGTCAGAGCTATCCGTTGGTCAACATCCCAGCAGCAACTTGTCTGATGAATATCGACCCATTTCTAGGAAGTATCGGCACCAAAAGTGAGTTTGAGAAGTTTGCTCCGGCCATTTGCCAGCCGTCACCGCTTGATTCGCCAGAATATCTCAGTTTCCCTACCAAGGCTACGATTGAAATGTGCGGGGGTAAACCGTATCGCCAGTGTCTCCTTCCCGGAAACAGAACTGGGCTTTGTTACAACACGAGGTTTCAAGTTCTTTCGTGTCTTGCTGACGACAACTACATCGCCCTTCGGCGGCTTCAGATCGAAAAGGGGGTCGGCCCAAAATGTGACTCTGCTGAGGAGAAATGGCTTGGCTGTGTGGGTTAGTTTTGGCCCGTCACCTATCGCCGATAGGTCCAGGGGGCAGGCTATCGGTGATACTCTTCTCGACCAGAATTACCGAAAAAAAGTCTCAAGGCAAAATAATGTAGGCCTTCATCAACTTAAGCACAAACCTGCCGCGGCATCGATGACGAACACGGGAGTATCTCCGATCAGCGTCCTTCGCGCGGGATTAAGCCAACGTTGATCCGCTCAGATAGTGTAAAGGTTAATCAAATTGCTGCAATGAACCCTGTGGATGGGTATGGAAAAGTGAATTTCTGGCAGCTTCTGGCCGGTCGACTTTACCGCCATATACTTTACTGCTTATTTATAAAGTTACGCGTGAAATTCCATATTTCACTAGTTGGAGACACTGTAAGTTTCGATTTTTTCTATTTTTTTAGCATCTCTTACTGTTAGAAGTGTTCCTTGTATATCCCGGTGTGTGTGCGGACCACATTGCAGAAACTATATGACAGCACCATTCTCAGTGATTTATCAATCGTATACTGCGGGTTGCAACAAATTCTAGGAGACCCTCAATTTTTACAAGACTCCTGGAGTACTCAACTGCGAGAGCTGCCGAGTTTTGATGGTATCGTCAAGCCTAGAAAGCCTAGAGATGCTACCACCATTGATCCATTGAGCAGTTTGCGTGTTTTTCGCCCGTGGTCGGATCTGCTGCAACTGCTTTCTGTGGTCCTGCGACGTGAATCCGATCCCTTGCCCAGTACATCAGCAACAACACGTCTAGCGAAATATGCGGATCAGAATTTCCCCATTATCCCGTTTCTTGGCAGCGCCGCAACGGAAGAAAGATCAAAAAGTCGAGGCGTTCATATACCAGTCGACTCGCTCGGAGCCTTAGTTTTCCCAGGAAGAAGACGATCAGATGTGCGACGGCAAAACTCAGGAAGTCAGAGTAGCAAAAAACACTCGCGTACTCGCAGATATTTTGTTTGTTTGAAAAACTCAACGTCTCCCTGAACTGCATTCACGACGCAATCGACGATTTATAGTACCTACTATCCCAAGCACCCCACGAGCTGAGCAGGAGCGCTGCTCGCGTGAAAGAGCGCGAGCAGCAAAAAGCCTGCGAGCGCACTCGTTGGGATTTGGGCGCTCTTCCGTGATCCGATTTGACAGGGGAGCACAACGACCGCGCTCGAATACAACAAGATTTCACTGGCTAAAAAACCGCGCAAATATACGGAACACACAAAAAATCAGCAGCAAGCAGGAGGAAGCCCCCACCGCCGCGTGCCGCCCGCAGACGTCGCCAAGAGACTCGAGTGCTACTCCGCCGTCCCGTGCAGGAGAAGGCGGAGCAGCAGCGGCAGGAGCAGCGCCAGCGCGAGCACAAGGAGTACGAGCAGCCGCCCGCAGTGCGAGGCCACCACCGAGAGCTACCTGCAGTAGGAGGAGGCCCCCACCGCCGCGTGCCGCGCACAGACGTATTGGTAAGCGACTTGGGTTTGCGAATTGGCGTGCAAGCTTGTTAGTACGACGAGCGAAAATGGTCATGACCCGTTCACGAGCTAGAGCGGCCGCAGCTGCTGAATATCGGGGCGATGACACAACTAATCAAGAGATAGTTGTTGCTACGAGAAGGATGGGTGGGTTTGACGATGGCGAACGCGCGCAGCAGCTACTGGCCATTGATGGACAGCAGAAGTTGCGCGTGGCAACTGGCATGCTGAGATCAAGACGGAGCTGGAGGACTTAAAGACAAGGTTGGGTAGGGCCGAAGCCGACAGCGAAAAGAAGTGTGCAGCATGTGAGCAGCAGCTAGACACGTACCGCCTGTCGCCTAAGCTTGTAACAGCGCGTGCTGACGGTGTGCCAGCTCGAGAAGATGGCGAAGCTCGACCTGAGCGTTCATGGTTGCGCAGCATGTTGAAGAGTATGTTTGCAGAAGCGAAAGCAGAAATGTTTCCTACAAAATCTTCGCAGCCAAGTCTAAAAGAAGCCCTACCCGAGGGCAGTGATCAATACGCAAAGGTAGCCCCCCATAAGCAAAGGCAGTCGACAGCCGTGGCAAAACGTACACTCTCTGCGGGATGCGCTCTCACCGCAGTGATCGCGGAGGTGCTGCGTGAGGTGCAGATGCGTGCTGAGACAAGGGCGGCAATCATTGAACTCAAAGTAAGTGTATATGAATTTGCTGTTATGATGTAACATGCTAACGATAATCTCTTACACCGATAGGTATCGTCGCGAATGAAAACCGTTAAGAAGCGAGGGAGAACACCCCGGGCTTCTACGACGAAACATCATTGAAGTCAAACAGTTCTGACAGACTTGTGCTAGACATCATCTCCGCCAGCACGTCGTCTCCGAATCCATCGGGCACACACTCAATCGGGTAGGACATGCTTGAGGGGACATGAGATGCTAGTTCCTCGCTGGGAATTTCCTCGCATTGAGTAAGATCAACAAAGGTCCGGTTGCGGTTTAGGAAGATGCCCATGTCGACATTGTGCTGAGTGATCCGCGTGCGTTGTGGGGTCACCATACTACCAGCGACGCAAAAATCTCTCTCGATATGAGCGGACGATGTAGGAACTGCGAACAATAATTTTGCTGCTCGTGGTAGTATCTGATATTTTTTTCTTGCTCCATCCCACGCCAAAATTCCAAAACACTTTCTTCTTCGCCGTCCGCTTTGACTCCAATTGGAGTTTCATCAAAAAAACCCACCGATTCAATTCATCGTCAACTCGCGATCTTGGTAGGTCCTGAGTTTCAGTATGCCTACTTGTACACGAAAACTCTGCTTGTATCTCTTCCAGAAAGTCCGATCTCGGGCGCGATGCGAAATTAGAACTTGCATACTCAAAAATAGTACGGTCCTGGGCTACTGCTGTCAAAATTTCCCGAAACTTTTCTTTATTTTTTTCGCTGAAATACTCCAATCGAACCTCTGCGTCTCTCTCTCGCTATCTATTGTCGATACAGCATAGCTTTACCACACGGTTTAAGGATTTATCAGGACTTTTGTATGTCGGGTGAAGCCGAGATTGCATCTCAAACACAAATGCAGCTGATTGAGTCTCACTCGTCTTGTAATATCTCGAAAAAAATCGTGAATCGAGCGCCTTTCGAAGGCGTTCTCGAGTAAATTGCTTTTAGTGCCCTTTCATCATACCAGGCAACTATCGCAGTCCATTTATCCAGAATCCTTCTAATTGCTGTCCTCAGACTCAAAAATCGGGCTGGATTGTAATCAAGAAGTTGGGTTGTTCCAGTTTCAGTTTGTGTTCTACACAGCTCTTGAAATAAATTGCCAGTAGTTTCCACGGTGCGAATCTGGTAAATAGTCTTCTTAGTCCGTGAAATCAACTTAGTCATGCCCGGATTCAGCGACTTACTTGCATCATTTCTCATTCCACATGCTTCCTTTGTCGCTGCATGGGCCATGTGCGCAGCATGTATTTCAATTTGTTGACCAGCAAGTTTTTGACACCAGGCCCAGCGTCGCTCGTGGCAGCAAAAACGAAATCTTTCCGAAGTCTGAAATCCTCCAGAATTTTTTCCAGCCACGCCGAAAATGGACCTTGAATTCCAACGTCGCGGTCTCCATACGATGGGCTAAATTTTCGCGTTCCAAGCATCACCGATCGCATTTGCCAAAACTCATCCACGAGATAAAACCGCAACCCTAAATATTTCCCATGAGTTGTACGACAAGTCCAAAAGTCTGTCATGATCACAAAATTCGCGCAATCGGAGCGATTACGTTCTAAGAAGTCAATTAACTCCGCTTTGGTCGAGCTGTAGAGCTCGACAATTGCCTTCGCAATTCGCTCTGCATTTATCGTAGTCTGCATCTTTTCTCTCACCACCACCTGCCGGATTACTCGGGATTGTTCGTACTCGCCGCTACAGAAAGGCAAGTTATTGTTCACGATGCGAAGGGTTTCCAGCAGCAAATGAAGGCGTTGAGGGTTTGTTCGATACAAATTCGACGAGAGCAGCCGTTCAACCGTTTCATCTCGCTTTCGTTTTCCTTCAACTGCAGCCGCAGTTTTCTTCGACGAGATTCGATGCACCTTTCGTAAATGCTCTGTTGCTCTAGATGTTCTTGCTCGTGACAACACCAACTTCACACCTGCCTGTCGACACGCCTCGTCGGCATGACATACCCAGCCAGTTTTCACTTTAACATTGTCGATATACTCTACGCGTACACCCCACTCAAAAATGAATGATTTCTCCGTGACAGTAGGTGGTTTAAGCGTGTAGCCCGCAGAGGGTTGATAGGCTTGAACCGCCTCACGAACTGCAACAGGTGGTCAAACCATAACAACGAGCACTCTGTTACCACCCACAACCGTTCTTCGTGTCTTCTCCAGCACGACACGTTAAAATGCACTCGAGTCTCTTGGCGACGTCTGCGGGCAGCACGCGGCGGAGGTGGCCTCCTCCTACTGCAGGTAGCTCTCGGTGGTGGCCTCGCACTGCGGGCGGCTGCTCGTACTCCTTGTGCTCGTGCTGGCGCTGCTCCTGCCGCTGCCGCTCCGCCTTCTCCTGCACGGGACGGCGGAGTAGCACTCGAGTCTCTTGGCGACGTCTGCGGGCAGCACGCGGCGGTGGGGGCCTCCTCCTACTGCAGGTAGCTCTCGGTGGTGGCCTCGCACTGCGGGCGGCTGCTCGTACTCCTTGTGCTCGCGCTGGCTCTGCTGCTCCTGTCGCTGCTGCTCCGCCTTCTCCTGCACGGGACGGCGGAGTAGCACTCGAGTCTCTAGGCGACGTCTGCGGGTGGCACGCGGTGGAGGTGATGAGGCGAGGCCGATGAAACCTTTGTCGCCCAGGGGGGTTCGTAGAGCGCAGCCCAAGACTGTTCCCCATGGGTAGACCCAGAGAATCGACTTGAGAGTCAACAGCAAGAAGATAGACCCAGAGATTCGCAGCCGCAAAGCTTTAAACCCTGAGAATCACACTCCTTGGTTGGCGTGGGTACCTTGTGTAATCCCTGTCGGCTCGTTTGTCTTCGACGGAACGGCACTCCACCGGTTGAAAATGTAGCCTCGAAGAAGTGCGGGAGCGCACGTCTACTTCAGAACGCACCTCCACACCAAAAGGCAAACCCAGCGAATCAGATCCCCTGAAACCCAGAATATCACGAATTCAGGGTCCAGGATTTCAGTCAACTCTGGGACTTGGAACTCAGAAGACACCTTACCCGAATGCACTCCTAGCTCGATAGAACCAACAAATACAGAGTATAGAAACACTACAACTAGCCGTCACTTATTCTTTTGGACCCTTGGACGTTGGGTCACACACACTAGGCTCACTCGAGTCTGAAATTCAGGGGCCTAGCTCCCCTGAGACTCACACAAACGCGCACCACCTCCAATAAAGGAGGAAAATACAATCACTATCAGTTACCTTCCCTTCACACAAGCAGTCAATACAAAATCCTGGAGGCGACTACCTAGCACCCCTGAATACCCTCTGGAATAATATGAAATGGGCTACCACGAGCACAGCAAGTGACCCAACTATGATATGGAATAGATGGATCACCCCAGGAAGCTCAAGGCCGTCGCTGGTCACCACCTAACTGGACTTGAGTTTGATGGAGCCCACACAGACGGCTGTCCTTCGCCGTTGATGTGCCCTTAGCGTCCCGCGGTCGTAGTCTCGGGTCCTCCGGATTTCCGTCGGCAGGCTTGGCCGAAGTCACTTGCGCAGTACAGGGTAAAAGGAACTCTGTTTGGTTTTTATCAGCTACTTCTCTCTCTCTCTTCTTCGGGCAAATATCTTCTGTTCACTATGCTTGGGGTCAAAATGTCTTGTCTTGAGTACACCTTGGGATCAGCGGTCCAATCTTGCGATCGGCTTGCTAATCCATTGTCGCACGGCGTCGAAAGTGCCAATTGTGGGTCCTTAGACTTGGTTTAGTATGGTACAGGACTCCCTCTAGACTCCTCGAAAGTATCCAGTATGTGCATCCATGACGGTTCTTCAAGGTCACGCATCATTTTGATTGCAGACTGGCTTCGAACTGATTCGAATCCCTGAAAACCAGGTGACACTCAGGGTCATCTTCTGAAATCTTGGGAATTCTGAGGAATCCTGGGGAACTGTGGGGATTCTTGGGTGTTGGCTCGGGAAACACTTAAGTTCAGTATAGAGAGTCTGGATTTATGGTCCAAACCCAGGGAATCATCTTTGGAACTCTAGGTCACCTTACCAAACTGCCGCTTCCCATCTTGGATACATCGAGGGTAAAGACAGAATCCATGGTTTCACGCGGAAAATGCATATACTGCCAAGCCTAGTGAATTGCGGCAGCACAACGACCCATCATCCAGCCAAAGTCAAATACTGTAAACTTCCTGGGAGCCAGCATAAACACGTGCTCGCTCACAGGATAGTACAAGCATCCCACGAGCAGATGGGCAAGTGAGCACTAAAACCCCAATCTACGAGCTCGTGCCTGCCGAGCGAGCACGATTTTTGAGGTTTTTCGGCTCTCCCATTTAAATACGAACATAACGAGCACCCGCGAGCCCCCCGCGAGCAGCGCTCGTTACGGATCCCCCTTATTGGGCAAAAAGTAGGAGGAGGCCCCCACCGCCACGTGCCGCCCGCAGACGTCGCCAAGAGACCCGAGCGCTACTCCGCCGTCCCGTGCAGGAGAAGGCGGAGCAGCAGCGGCAGCAGCAGCAGCACCTGCGCGAGCACAAGGAGTACGAGCAGCCGCCCGCAGTGCGGGGCCACCACCGAGAGCTACCTGCAGTAGGAGGAGGCCACTGACACGAGGCGGTCCCCAGAAAATTGCCGACGATGTGCCGTCACCTCTGTGACCTGGAGTTTGTATCGGATGCTGATTGGTGGATGACTTGGATACGGCGCGGCTGTACCCGTGTGACATGGATGGCGACTGTGGGAGAGAAGTGATTTCTCGGGATGAATCCAGCGTCTGACCGCAGATGGGCCCAACTGGCTGGAAGTGTGAATCCTGGGAGTGCACGCCCAGAATTTCAGAGAACACTCAGTCCAGCCGCGGACTTTCCCTTACGATGAGTGCCTAAAGTCTGGCAGAAAGTGTCTCTGGAGAATGTATCCCAGAGTACGCCTCATCTTGCTGTGGCTCAGAGTGCCCCAGAGGATCAAATTACCCTGAGAATCAACCCACTACTACCATGATCATGCGCAGGAGGCCACTAAACCCACTAAAAGTGTGGCTTTGAGGAGATACACACGAGTCTGCACTGCAGCACTTGTTTCCCAGAGTGCCGCACGGAAAACCTAGAGTGCCGCACGATGACCCACAGTTCACCTCTGCTACGGACGCAATGCGTTTCTTGTCCAAAACGCGATGGCAATTCTTTCATGTCGTGAAAACAACGACGCATGCGCGCGGACTGCATCACACAGTCGTGTGTCATGCTTCTATCATGTATTCAGACTGCTTAAAGCGCTCTAAGTCGTGTGATGGAGCAAATGTGCACTCCTCTCAAACAGTTGAATTACATATGTTGTGCATCCTGATGGTGGTAAGGAGCCACAGCCTGTGGCTCCTTACCACCATCAGGAAGTTACGATTATGCAGGCTCGTGCCTTTGAGCTGTGGCCCACAGCTCAAAGGCACGAGCCTGCACAATCATAACGTAATCGATATGTCATCAATGCGCATACTAAACTGAACACTCTATACGCTGTTTGATTTTATACAACATATTATACAAGTGAAGTATAATCAAATAATGAGGAAGATTTCACATATAATACCCTGACTAAAACGATTGTAACGGAAATATGTCTCAAGGCGCTTTGCTGGTCTAAACGTTTCTTCAAATCTCACATGTCCTTTACGCAACTCTTACTAATGAACAGATAACTTGCTTAAAGCTTCTGTATCAACTATATTGTACATTGATGAATCAAGATCCAATGTTGCCACACGTCTCCAGCCAAGATTAACGCAAGGATCTGTGCCGTCGTGTTGCGTACCCAGCACACACACTCCACCAGTTCACCTCCACCGATGCCTTTTTGGCTCAACCAAATTAAGTCGACTTCAGTCCCCAGTTCTCAACTTACTCCCAAGCTCCCAAGTCGCACCATTCAACTGAAGGCTACGACCGCGATATGCACGTCTCCACCGTCCTACTGATCGTTGCCGCCGCCTTCCTCGGCAGCAGCACCACACTGTCGACTGAGGCGGGCGCTGATCACCGACTCTTGCGCTCCCACAAGACGCACCACGCTGCTGCTGTTGCTGCAGAAGACGAAGAAGAGCGCGGTTGGTTCGACAGGCTGCCGGAACAGTTCAAGCGGATGAAGAAAGAGCCCTCGTTTCTGAACCAAACGTTTCACAACTGGCGTAGCGCCTACCGCTCGGTCGATGACGCTGTCGCTTTCCCAAGGCCTCAAAGAGAGCGACATCCTGCATTTCGCGGAGTTGTACAGGGAGTTCCTCAGGACGCACAGATATTACTAGACGCCGTAGAGATGGCCAGCTTTTTCTAGCTCTTCCGTGACCGATAGCAGCAACACCTCTTCCTGCAAACTCTCTTCTGCGTTACGGTACTTATCAGGGTGCCAACGTCTTCATTGCCCCCTGTAGATACTGGGCGACCGACTTGTTGCTTATCGAAGCGGGCTCCACGTGGCGTAGGAAGATAATAGCGGGTCAGCTCTTAAAAGGACACCCATCCAGTCGCTATGACCCCCTCACGCGTTCTACGCAGCACCTTTTCGTAGTGCGGTGACCTCTAGGGACGGCTTCGCTAAAAGTCGATATTTTTGCTATGTTAGTTGCAAGTCAATGCTAACAGAGGTTTCTGTTGAATTCAGTTTTCGGCCTCCTCGCGATCAGATCGAGCTGGTTGGACTGGCCGACGTCGGTGGCCAATTGACTGCGCAGCTTCCAGCTGCTCCTCGAGCTGCTGCACGGCTACGACACTTGGATATAGGCAGCCTTCACCCATACGTTGAGCGATGAGCTGTTGTCCAATCCGTCGTTCGTCGGGCCGTACAACTGATGCTGAGACCTCTCCAGTGCTTACAGTAACGCTATCGCTCGAGCTTGCAGCTCCTCGATCATGGGCTATAGTCCCGTCTTCTGCTTCTTGAGGCGCTCATCCTCGATATTCTGACGCTTTGGGATGCACGGCCCCCTCCTCGGTCGAGGGCACCTGCAGTCACACAGTAGTTATTCTTGTCAGACACGTGGTGGATGTGGCTCACGAACCCAATGGGGTCAAAATTCAGCTCGAAGTTTGCCTATGCATAGTAAGTAAGAGGAGTGGATACACGCTGTGGATGCTAATGAAGGGAGGACTGTTTGCTGTGAGCCCCTAATGGATGCATGTGCCAACGACCATGCAGGGATCGGAAAATAAAAATTGATATTGTAAAATTGTAATATTGTTGGGCATCAATATTGTATTGTAGCGATGTCATCAATATCCACTATTTATTGTCAATATTGTTCAGGAAGAAAAACTGCCCCGACCTTATCTTACGATATTAAAGAGCACCATAAGCTAGTTTTCCTCTCCTTTTTCCGTGGCTGTTGCCTATTGAATACTTCTGACAGCCTTAATAGCACTTCGCTGGTCATCAAAAACCAATTCATCGTCAGTACTTAATCGAGTCTCAGTTTTTTTTTGGCAGGTGTTGGAGGCCAGGATTATAGTAATGGACACGTCCATGACGATGTACAGGATTAATCCTGGACGAGCGATTCCTAACTAAAGTGAGTACCATCTGAGGAAGATTGGAGAAGATACGTTGAGGACGCGGAAGATACCCTTCGTGTGGTTCTCCTTTCTTTGCAGAATTACTGCAAGAGAAATCATGGGCAAATACTGGTTTGATACTTGGGAAATAGAGTGACTGCCGTCATCCCAATCGTTACGTCTCAATGAGCAGAGCTCTAAGGAAGCTGGAGCAAAGCTTACATGTATTAATTGTGGCGATAGTGCTAAGCTTTGAGAAACCTCTAGGGCACATAGTCATGGCACTAGCTTTTGCGCGAGCTCTGACGGCTGAAGTTCCTCGTCATCGATGTAGGCATGTTCGGACGGTGGGGGTATCTAGCAGCACTTCGCTAAATCGGCCATATACACGGCGCATGTGTGCACTCGCCAGCGATATGACACCCGTTTCACCTGCATCAGTATCTGCAATAGATGCAACGTTCTCTGGATCAGCTGCTGCGAAAGTCGCGACTTCTCTCGCGGTAGCTTCGTTATCGTCAACACTTGACACCGACGATTTATGCTCACGCACCATGTTATCCACATCAACTTGGATGACATTCTGATCGTGTTCCAGAAGATAGTCGTAGATTCGAGCGCGTTTTGCACCTACGGCCAACATACCTTCCACACGTGCTTCAACAAGTTGATTGTCAACTCCACGAGAAGTCGGATACGTCGCGTAGGCAGCAGCCGATACCGGGTGATTGTGGGTAAAGCATCCAAGCTTTACTTGCAGCTCGCCCCTTGACAAATTCCACTGTATCACGAATCTAAACGGGCAATTCGTCAACCGTATATGCTGCTTTGGACGACTACCTTCACTGCGTGACTTCCTCTTTTTCCAACCGTGGGTGCAAATGTAAGTCCGCTGATACGGGTCAAACGCCTCGGGGAGCAACAGGGAGTCATCGTTTTCTTTCATAGAGACTTCTTTTCCTTTCTTAGTACACTTTAAGCGCTTGATACGCTCTGCACGAGACAGGGTCTCTTTCACGGGCAACACTTGCTTGGTGCGCTCGCAGTACTCAGCCAAATAGATCTTCCATGCAGCCCAGTCTGTGTGCCAGAGCAAAGGAGGCTCCACGCTTACAGAGATTGCCGCACTGCCGTCCCCGCCGTGTTCTTCGTGGCCATCACCATCGCGGCAAGACGCACACCCCACTAGCAGGACCCCAGTAGCCCCCGCAGCATCGTACTCATCATCGCCATCACTGGCCACAGAGTTACCCATGATCGCAGCTTGCTCTTTGTCGTGCTCTCTCTTCTCCTCACACCCTTCTCCGTCGTCGAGCGTGCTCTTGGTCGCGTCTGAAGTTGGCGTCATGCAGAGCCCCGGACCCCGGTATGAGCGTCGTTGCTCTTGCCTTCCAGTATCCTGTTTCGCTTCACCTTGGCCTTCGCAGTAGGCCTCACTGCCTTGGCCGCTTCCGCGTGCGTTGCGCGGCATCTTCACGGGAAACCTTCGATTGGGAAACGCCGACTCCTCAGAACGAGAATCAATCGCATTCGCCTCCTCCGCGAGCGTCGCAAGTGCTAAATTGATCGCGCTGTTTCTCCCTCACTCGGTAAGAAATGTTTCTTACCAATCCTGGACAAATCATGTTTTCCGATCATGTACGTTTCCATGATTATAATCATGGCCTCCAACGGCGCCGTTTTTTTTCACGTTTCGCGTCGAGGGGTCGATGGCGCTGAACAACTGAATTAAGTATACGTAGACTTGCTCTCTTATCGAGCTATGGTTTTCTCCATGAGAGTAGCCTTGAGGCCCGCAGGGCTGCACTTCTGTTTTATTTACAGCCACGTAATGGCACCAACGTGTATACGTAATAAATTTGAGCGACTACGTGCGAAAAGACTTCGTATGCGTAGGAGGGGAGACACTTAGACCTCAGAGCTGCAGCGTTACTGCGGTACCTACGTCGGTGATAATAACTTGGCTTGTGTCCTTGGCAACAGACGTCATGAAAGAGGGAGAGGTACCCCAACCGAGTCTCCAACATTGCTCGTCGATGCTTCTGTCTGGTCACTTTCGCTTTAGACACTAGGAAGACCGTCAATCATGTTCGGACACGTACAGTTAGGGGTAAAGACTCGCTAACCATTGGGGATAAGTGCCATGAAGATTCATGCTAACATTACTCAACGTACTCATATACTCTAGTACTGTACAATATATCGCCATACTAAAGTCAAGTATGGCAATATATTGGGGCAAATATTGATTGGTACAATATTGATTGTGATGACTGCCTCGCCGACAATCAATATCCAATATATGTTGTCCGATCCCTGACGACCATGCACTAACTCCGTACTTACCAACTGGTTTGCGGGCTTTGGCCCGCGGCATTCGCAGTTCGGTAGACTTTTTACTGTATTCCAAAACCTGCATAGTAGAAAACTTTATTTACTACTACTAGTCCTATATAGTAGTGCTACGTGTGCCGTAGAAGAGCGTTGCATGAAGAAATTCTTGAATTTTAGCACATGCTCCTATTTTGTACTGTGAAGTGCCATGCATCCATTTGCTGGGTCGCTTATGCTGCTCGATCTGCCGTGGCGGATCTGCATGAACGCACACTACTGCTATTCTTGCTGCATAGTGCACAGCTTCAAGCTACCAAGCTGAACTTCGGTTCATGTTGAATGTATAATGTGTATATTTTGCTGGGGCTATTCGGGCTGTATGTCCAAATGCGACGCCTGGAACTTGATTTTGTAGAATTGCTATACTGATTTCCATGCCGTTTAGCTCTCCTCGCTTCGAAGTCGACGCGCAACAAACAGTCTGCACTCACTACCATTAATCAATTGCGATAATTTTGTTTTACTCAAAGACAATTTATCGTTACTGCTGTTGTGGCTCCCGACATGTACATGTAGATATCGTACGTGTAGGCATGACAGCCACATATCTAAACTAACTTAGCCGATACGACGGCGACTCTGCTCGCTTGCTGCCCCGACACGGTCGATTCCTCACAGATTACATTGATTGACTGATCACCTCTCTTTAATATCGCTGCTGCCTGGTTAGCTTATCGCCAAAACATTGCTCTATGAATCGTTTGCGCTGCTATGCTGTAGTATAATTGCTGTACAACTGTCATTTGCTGTTGTTTCAAATGGCTCTTAAACCGATACTGCAACATAAAATCTTATTCGCGGTTCGTAAGAACTGTCGTTTGCGCCCCTGCGGATGTTTGAGGTAATGTAACATAAGTTTTATGTTGCATTATCGGTTAAAGAGCCATTTGAAACAACAGCAATGACAGTTGTACAGCAATTATACTACAGCATAGCAGCGCAAACGATTCATAGAGCAATGTTTTGGCGATAAGCTAACCAGGCAGCAGCGATAATAAAGAGGGGTGAGCAGTCAATCAATGTAATCTGTGAGGAATCGACCGTGTCGGGGCAGCAAGCGAGCAGAGTCGCCGTCGTATCGGCTAAGTTAGTTTAGACATGTGGCTGTCATTTCTAAGATACAATATCTACATGTACATGTCAGCAGCAGGAACAATAAACCGTCGGTGAGTAAAACAAAATTATCGCTATTGATTAATGGTAGTGGGCGCATAGTGTTTGTTGCGAGTCGACTTCGTAGTGAGGAGAGCTAAACGACATGGAAGTCAGTATAGCAATTCTACAAAATCAAGTTGCAGGCGTCACAACTGGACATATAACTCCAGAAAAAAAAACACATTATACATTCAACATGAACCGAAGTTCAGTCTGGCAGCTTGAAGCTGTGCAGTATGCAGCATGAATACATGTAGCAGTAGTGTGAGTTCATGCATTAATAGATCCACCACGGCAGATCGAGCATCGTAAGCGACCCAGCAAATGGACGCATGATACTTCACAGTACAAAAATAAGAGCATAAAGTTTTTCTACCGTGCAGGTTTTGGAATACAGTAAAAAAAGACCGAACTGCGAACACCGCGGGCCAAAGCCCGCAAACCAGTGTTGCATTATCTCAAACATCCGCAGGGGCGCAAACGACAGTTCTTACGAACTGCGATTTCCACAATCTTACGGGGGCAAACGAAATTACATTATTGTGCGGCTTATGCAGTGACCATCAGCTCAATCCGAAAAAGGGTCGAGGAGAGCGGTGCCCCCCAATGGTCGTGCAAGTGTGCCGCACTAATGCAAAGTCGAATCCCCGTAGTACCGGTCACCATGTCCGCCGCCAGCGTAGTGATGGACTCCTCGCAGAGCCTGGTGTATGACTTGAATGCATCAGAGACCCAACGCCCATGGAACTGGATAGTCAGTGCGTCTGTGCCGCAGCGATACATATGCGTCGCGCCGCCGGAGCGGAGGGAGTGGCAGCTGAAATGCCGTGGGTCCTTCCCAGTGGACGAGGCTGCATGCTTGATCGCGTCGGCGACGTCCACAGACGAAACGCATGCCGGGATCCCTCTCCGAGACAGGTACACCGCCGCTGGGATACTGACGGGAGACTCTTTCGTGCTTGAAGAAGGATGAGCGCGCCAAACACTGGGCAGAGAAATGGATGTCCAGACCGTGAGATCATTCTTGTCGTCGGCGCGCCACCTTGGTTCGTCTTCGACCCGATCAGGCGCAGGCACACGGATTGGGCAAGCTGCGGCGAGAGCGTCGGATTGCCCGTCGAGTCGAGAACGACGATATCTTAGGCTCGAAGCGCAAACCACTTGAAAGAGCGACTGCTGATCGCCGCGATTTCGGAACGCCTCAGAAGGAAGGAGAACGCCAAGCACAGCACCCCTCCCCAGAGGGCTTGGTCAAAGGGATCGTCGAATGCGAGTCTGTGGAAGCACGCTTCCAGCAGGTCCAGAGACACTGGCGCCTTGCGTTGACGGGCGACATCCAGGCGGCCGATCCCTTTGAGCAGCATGCGAATGTGCGGGTGTGTAAGCGGGACTTCGTAGCCGGACGCAGCGAAGAAATACCGAGCGCCTTGAACAACGCCCATGATAGACTCACTGCGGATGGGGCCACCCGAGCCGAAGCCGTACTGGAAACCGTGGAGCACGAAGTCGGAGATGTGTTGTACTTGCTCCTGAAGCGGAACGCCGGAGAGCCATGTAGGAATTCCCCGGCGGGTAGACCAAGCCGTCCACTTGCTTAGAGATCGACGGTATTGATCAAACGTGGAGTCTACAACGGAGTGAGCTCGGAGATACGCTGCCAGATCTTGGCCAGCCCTTGTATGTCCACAGTCGGAGTAATCTGCGACCAGCCCGGAGTTAGTGAAGCAAACAGCTCTGCGTAAGACGAATTAGCTGGTATGCGGGAGCCGGCGTCTGCGCGAGTATTGTCGGATCTGGCGACGTGGGACGCTGAAAACCGGAGATGATATGATTCCTCCCACCAGCTAAGGAGCCGAATGATAAGCTGAGCGCGGGGGTTCCGTGATGCCATTTTGTTCTGCCAGGCGACGGCGGAAGTGTTGTCAATCCGGAAGTGCACGTGGTGAGGTCGGCCGTCTTGCCCTGCGAGGATAGACCATCGTTGTCCCCAGGCGTGAACCGCAAATGCGCACGACAGCAGTTCCCGGAAGTTGATGTCGAACCCGTTAGCGACGCCAGACTTGAACGCGTGAATATGATCCAGCTCGTCCGGTGAGAACGCGTAGGTTAACGCTGAGCTAGATGACACATCCAAGGCGCATAGGCCAAAATCGGAAGCGTCCATCTCGACCACCGTGTCAGGCGGAGGGAGTGCGTTGAAGTACTCCAACGAAACGCCATTGAGATGGGGAGTATGTAAAATCTGCCACCACCACAGTAGATCTTGCCTCATGTCGTCCGTGATTGAAACGCGCTGGAAGCGATGGAGTTGGCTTTCTCGTACTCGGAGTCGCTGGAGAAAGGGCCGGGCAGCGCGGATACATGTAGCCACATGACGAAGGCTCCCCATGAGTGACCTGTACGCCTTACGGTTGAGATGTGACGCGATGTAGGCCACAATTCGACGGGCTTTCTCCACTTTTTCTGGTGGCATGGAAACGCTCTCGGCGACGGAGTCAAATTCCAGACCGAGCACGCGTTGGCGGGTGTTCCAACTCGTAAACTTCTTGTCGTTGATAGCGTCAGCGCCTAGCACGGCAACCATAGCGAACCGAAGCGACCGGTCGGCGTCGTCACACGAGGACCCAACGTCCACCGCGACATTGATGTGGTCGTCCACCCAGTGATAATTGAAGAAGCCATCCGGGTACGCGGCGTTGGTGTGATTGCCGTGAACGTAAGATATGGCGCCGCCGACGACCTCGTAAAAAACCTGGGGAGCCAGTCCATCCAAACGGCGCGGATAGCTCGATCACCAGTACGTTCTCCTCCTCGATCAGCCCAGCGAAGAGGAAGACACTCTTGCTGTGGATGCTGATGTTGCGGAAAGCCGATGCTACGTCTCCGGCCATTAGCTTGACTGTCGGCTTGCATGTGGCCCAGCGCGGTGCCCACGAACTTGTTCACGTAGAGCAGTGTAAGGCGGACGCGAGCCGGAGTATTGGTAGGGTCCGCGGACTTGTTCTTCGCGACGAAGGCGCGAAGCCGAGACGTCAACTTTCGCATGTGGTCGTACCACACCTCTTGACCGAGGGCGCTCAGACCGTGTATGGCATCCAGGATGTCTTCGTAGGTCGTACAGCGGATGGATGCCGTCGGGAGAGCGGCCGTAGCGCTGAAGTCGCTCGAGTAGTTGGCGTTGGTAGATCCGTCCTCGAGTGTCTCCATCTCGCTCGATTCCTTGAAGTGCATGACCGTAAGTTTACGCGAGCCGAGCCTCCCGCTGAATATCGCCATCAAGACAGCAGGCGTCACCGGGAACTTAACGCACTCCAGCTCCCGCAACCAGAGCACAAAGGACATAGCAGACAGGGGCTTACCTGTCTCCGTCCCGAAGGCACGAAACATGCGGCTCGCTGCCAGCAGGTGTGCCTGCGGCGGGTTGTAGTCTCCCTTGGCCTTCTTGGCGCCCTCAGGGAAGCTCGCTATCGTCAGCTGACGTAGCTCCGCCGGTGGCAGCTCGCCTCTGGTGTTGGGATCCGTCGTGGCACCAAGGCGTGTACAGTCTCGAGCAGGTGGGCCGTGGGCTCCGACGAGCCCGCGTAGGCGCGCCACCTCGTCTCGGAGTGCCTGCAGCTCCGAGGCCACATCACGGGCCTTGCCGTGGGTGCACCGCGCTCAGCTTGCGAGGGATCGTCAGTCGCACCACCGCGCCCGGGCTGGAACGAGGCCATGAAGGTTGTCAGGTCGAACCCTTGGTCAGAGCGGTGACCGGCTGGACGCTTGGCGCAGCTGTCTTCTTCGTCTTCTTTGCCGGGGGAGGCGCAGCCTTCTTCTCCCGCTGTGTCGCGCGTCGGGGGCTTCGCAGCTGAAGTTGCGGTGCCGGCAGTCAGCCGTTTAGCCGCCGCCTTCTTGCCCTTACGGGCCTCAGCTGTCGCTGTGTCGGGCGCGCTACGCGCAGACGATCGCTTGCTCGATCGCAGCAGGGGAGGGTCAGACGTGCGCCTCGCGGAGGTCGCCGTCCAGGGCTCTTCCCCGCCGGTCACGTCGACGACGACAGCGGTGGCAGCAGGTGCCTCGCTATCCGAAGGTACCGCGGGGGCACGGGATGAAGGCGAGGCAGGCGCGCTGGCGGACTCAGGAGCTCCACGGGTGATCATGGTGCAGCTTGATGGAGTAGATACCCCCTCTTTCTTGGTTGGCTTGATGCTTGTTCTTCTAGAAGCGAAGTGACGGAGGGAGAGCTCGCGACGAGTAGTCCCGGAGGCCTTAACAGGCAAGTCGTAACCGGTGGATGTACCAGTATATCGGTACTACTATTTTATGTGGAAAACATAATTCCCTTGGCTTCGCCCCGGGAATACACCATAACAAACTCTCTCGATCCGGAAAAAATACCGGCAATAACGTGACTGAGATCACTTCTGAATGTCTTGTCATCACTGGTGTGATCATCTCTCCAGTATGATATGACTTTCTCTTTACGGTAGCTGTGGTTTTAGCGACTTACATCATGTAAAATTTGGTCAGAATGACGGCAACTTGCCGCACAGTACATGTAAGTTACAGTAAAGTGCGTCGATATGGAACGCCTGATATACATTAAAAGAAAAAGGTATATTGATAATTAAAGGTTTGACTCGTCACATACAGACAGCAAATGCACTGATTTACTGCAATATGTAGTTCATGTCGGACTTCACGACCAGAGTCTCGCCTTGAGCCCACGCAGCCAGCCCAGCATAGGTAGCACCCGGTAGATCACGACGGTGATGACATATTAGCAGCGACTGAAGCTTGGTCAGACGTAGCCGCGTCTGGAACGGTCTGGAAGTGGCGGTCACCATGGGAGTTGTGAGCAGCAGAGCGACATTTGGTTAATGAGACACGCAGACATGTACCTGGCGCGATTCCCGCGCTTACAGCGATCCTCATGATTCCCTCTCGCGACCTTTAGATTCCTCTTGAGGCTCGGTTTTGGAACTGTGATTGGCGGAATGTTAACGGGACCAAATGATTGGTAGAATCATATAACTAATTCAGTACATTTGGCACTCAATGGGTACAAGCGAGGATTCATGTCTTGTCGTAGAATATAAAATGTCGCCCGTTCCATACCATGACGTGCCGACAGCGTCGTGATTGGTAGAAATAAGCATTTAGTTGAGCGGTTAATCTATTGGTCAAATTATTTGACTCAAATGTCAATTCCAAGATGCAGGCCAGGCCGCAAGGAGTCATCAAGGAGGGCGGCGAGCCGAAGGACGTCGGCGAAAAGGGGGGGCTGCATAGTTCCGCCTGCCAAGATGTGGGTGGTGTCTGGGAGGACGGCGGTAGGCTGCACGACGGTGGGCGAGTGGTCCGCGGTGGAGGCTAGGAAGATGGCGCGCAGCACGACGATGACGGTTACCTGAAGCAGGGCGGTGGGCACCAGGATGGCGGCGCAGGACACGACGGCCGCGCCGTGGAGGATAGACGGCGGGAAGGAGGAGGAGGAGAACCGGAGCGAACGGCAAGAGGCGGCGGACCGGAGGTGGGGCGATGGGGAGGGTAGCCGCCAAGGCGAGGGCGGTAAGGGCATCGAGCGCAAGGGCGCAGCGACCTGCTGGGAGGCGACGAGCATAGGGAAGCGTGCAGCAGGAGGAGGGCGTGGCTGCTGTGGCTTGCTGCGGCTTGCGTGCTGGTGTTGGCACCAACAACACGACGCTGGTGGGGTGCTGCTGCTGCTGTGTGGACTGGCACTGTTGGTGGGGTATCGCTGCAGGTGGAATGCTCCGCAGTCACACCCCACCACTAGCGTCTAGTACTCTTGAGTAGGAATAAGTTATTGATAATAAATGGAATAAATTAGTGGTTTTCTTGTATATTCTGCAGTGGATCCTAGCGCTTCGCTCGTGCGGTATGCAGCAAGCTCCGCCTGAGCGACAATACTGAATGAGCAGCTCTCACTGAGTGCTGCTTGTTCATGTTATGGGTAGGTCGATAGGCGTGCCCAGGAAACTCGATTGAGTTCGTGATAATGGTTGAAACGCTATTGCAAACGGCTCAAATCAGCTCGTCAAAGGCAATACAAAAGCTAAGTAACTTGTCGGCAGCAGAACAGATATGTATATTATATCCTTATTACTTAGATTTCCTATGGGATGAATACATATTTCGGCCGCGTTGCCGACATTATACGTCGGCATAGTGTTGGCAGCAAATATACCTACCCCTAACCATGTTGATTGGCCAAAATAGGGATCTACGGGATGCTTATTCGCTGAAAAAACGTATTGGACATCTGATTGGGCCATGGCCGCCATACAGTGGCCAAGTCAAGTTCTTGTATGTCGGCACCGTCACGATATTCATCCTTATCGACGCACTTTACTGTACATGTACTGTGCGGCAAGTTACCGTCATTCTGACCAAATTTTATTTTACGGGTAGGTATTACCCATAAGTTACACTAACTCACTACAAATAACACTAAAACGCACTCCACCTGCAATAACGGCACGAGCCTCGCACCACCATCCGCGCGCCTCTTCCTCGGAGCACCACGGCCGCCGCACGCCTCCGTTCGCGCTGCAACTTGCTGCGCCTGATCTGCCTTCATCTCCCCTGCATTCCAAGCCCCCCTTCGCCGTCCACCGCGCTGTAGAAGCCTCAAAATCGACGAATAACCGAGCATGGAGGGGGACATGCCCACGGACTTCCTGCAAGACCTCGATCTGTGGCTCTCACAGGACACCACAGCTTCTCCAGCAATCAACACACATACACTAGACCTAGCAGCATCAAATGCCGGTCTTTCGAGCCTCGAGGCTGCATTATTGGCGCCTGGAGCTCCGCAGACAGATGCGGCCACTACCGACAGCCTTGCAGCGGCGTTAACAGACGAGTCGCTGCCCTGGACGGCACTTACAGAGTCCCATCCAATTGCCAAAGCTGCAGAGATGCTATCAGTGCCGATTCCGACCGCTCCGACAACTCAAAGCGCCGTAGAAGCACCGAAACCCAAGAGACCACGGAAGGGCAGGCCCCCCGCTGCCGCCTCCAAGGCGTCAGGCGTGGAGCCGCCGCAGAAGAAGGCCAAGACCAACAAGAGCACGAGCCAGAGGCAGAAGGAGGAGCTGGCTTATCTACGAGAGAAGTCGGAGCAGTTAGAAGTGGAGCTGACCTCGTTGAAGCAGAGGAATCGGGAGGAGCTCGAGAGGCAGCAGAGAGAACAGGAGCAGAAGGAGCTGAGTGGAGTCGGCGGTGAGATGCCCACGGCCATGGTAACTAGAAGATTGAACGAGTTCGGCGCACCTGCGCAGCCGGAGGTGTCGTTGTGGGAGCGGATCGCCAAGAGACAGAGAGAGGAGAAGGCCAAGGCTGAATTGGAGAACGTGAAGCTGCGCGAGATGGTGCAGAGCCAGATGCGCCTTGTCAAGAGCTTCGAGCGGCTGCTGCGGAAGAGAAAGGTGGGTATTGAGAGCCTGGTTAAACGCACTGATGAAGTGTTGGAGCTGATGAGAGTTTGTTGTTGGTTAGATTTGGGACCAGCTTCAGGAGAACAGCAGTAGTCAAGAGGGAGGAGAAGCCCGGAAGGAGGAGGAAGTGCTCGAGGAAATGGTGCGCGATGTGGACGCCCGGTATCCGCAAGTCGACAAGGTCTTGAGCGAGCACGGCCTCGGTGCATCCGACCCAGCGGTGGATGTGAAGGATGGCGCCAACATGAAATATTCACCTACAGACGGCATGTATCTCGAGTACAAGGAGAAGAAGTACATGCCCTTCGACTACACAGTGCTGGATGAAGTGGTGTGGCGATCGTTCGGCGAAGGCAAGCTCAAGCTCGAGGACAGTCAGCTGACGATCATCAAGAACACGGACGAGATGCTGTTCTCCAGGACGATCATGCCGCTGACGCGAAAAGGTTCAAGCGACAAGAAGGACCTGGGAAACTCTGTCAACCTCTCAGTCATGAAGCGGTTCACCGAGACACAACGCATCGTGTACGTGTGGCATGCCAGCACAAGCGTGAAGAACCCGCAGGACGGTACCAGATCTCCAGTGCTTCTCGTGCAGAAAGGTTATGCGATTATGGAGGCCGCAACGCTCCCCGACGGGTCCCCTGGTAGTGTCGTCCGAAGCTACACCAACTCGGTGCCTACTCTTTCAAGCCGACCTTCAGAAGGAGACATGGAGCAACAGCAAGAGCAGAACCGCGAAGCGGGTCTCCTGACAGAGATGGTGTTTGCTGCGTATCAGCAGAGTCGGCAGAGTATCAACCAGACACTGGAAAACCTTTTACTGGATGAAATGATGGCGAGGAACGCTACGGTGACCCCGGCGACGTCGGGTGCAGACACGGACATCAGCTTATAGTGCTCTGGATCACTTGGCGATGGGTCTCCATTCTCGGAGGGGTGGGTGGCTACAGTAAAACTTCACAATCTATGGAGGAAGAATATTTAGAGAAATGCAGCCTTCACAGCTGAATTCTGGTGGCATGGAGCAGTGTGCTGTCGAGTTAAAAATTCCACAGCGGGTGAGTGGGAACGCGCTTGGGTGGGCTCGTCAACAGCCCAGGAGATGGCGTGAGGTGTTCGTCGATGGATGAATTCCGAGACGGCGCCGAGCCTGTGGCCCATAATCACCGTCTCATTCAGGAGGAAGAAAAGGCTGCAGCGGAGAGGGAGGGACCCATGTCTACCTGGCGATGAAGCAAGCAAGAGAATACTTACAGTTCGCGTGGGTTGTTCCTTGCGCACAATGCAACGACTTCAGGAGTGTGACCCACCGAAAGACGATCCTGGCGCTGTGCGTGGACGCAATCGGGTTTGCATGACCGAGAGTGCTTACGTACACAGTCTTTTTTTGATGGGGGTCGAGGGGGGTGAATGTTATATAGAAGAGGACCAACGGAGGCTCGCGGTTGCGAGGAGCGTAGCCGCAGCAAACCCGCGCGAGGTGCCCGCGTAGCAGGGTCGCGCGGTATTTGCGGAGGCGGGCCCAGCGACGAGCATTCCAGCGAGCCGAGCACTGTTCTCGCCAGGTGAGAGAATCTTTTTATCGCAGGAGCGCAGCGACTGCCTTTGCGGAGCGCAGCGGAGCAAAGCCATTTCCCGCGGATGACATCCGTCCTGCGGGAAGGTCACATTGTGGGGTGATGGGCTGCCTATACAAACTCCAATATATCACCGAAAATAGACTGTGTACGTAAGTCCTGCCTTGCATGACCAGGTCATGGCGGCGTCACGCGGTGGAAAAGGCTGCATGCATTCGACGCATGAGTCCGGCCTGGAGCTCCAGTCGCAGCCAACGCGTTGAGACGCTGAAACTGGTCGGCAAAGCCCCGACTGGTGCTTGGAATTTTTGCGCTGGGTGGATTTCTCCAGCGTAATAGAGCAGCGATGAGTAGCGCCTTATTATGAGCGTTCCAATTCTACTTCAGCTCGCTCCCCGGAGGCCGGTGAAGGAGCTTCGACTCGAAGTTCGAGTGCGCTACTTGTCCGATCCGACGCGAGATGCTGGTAGAGTTCGTAGTTTTGTTGGTAGAATCGTCGTGACGAGACATGCGTGGCCTCGGTTGATCCACTTTGCCCGCCCAAGTTGAAGACCTCCCTCGGTCGTCATGGTCGTCACATTGAGGGCAACTTCAAGATTGAAGTGATCTGAAGCATTGTCCTCCGGGTGGAATCGCCCAGGCCGGTAGAATGCATTGAATCTCGGTAGGAATGACGTGTGTGGGGTGCCTACATGTAGCCTCGGTAGAGCTTCCTCGCGAACGATTCGAAGCCTTTACAATGCGTTCTCCATAGTTGACCGCTATGATAAAAGTGCAGGGCCCATCGAACATTTGGACAAGTGCGATGATGACTTCCAACAGACTGAAGCTGAACCCTTGCGGCTGGCATGGCGATCGATTTGCCTGGCTGCCAGCTTGGTTGGCTTGGCTTTTCTGAAGATCTCGCCAGTGTTTAGAGGCAGGCAGGCACTTGTCAAAACGATCGCCGAAATTGGTTAACTCTTGACTCCAAAATGCCACCTCATCAAAGCCAACCATTCATTTTCGCTTCATCGGGAGATTTTGAATCTTTAGTAAATACCGTGCTGCTGTCCTGTATACCGTACGAAATGGACTCGGCATTAAATGTTGCGCGTCCTCCCAAACGAGTTGCATAACGGGCAGAGGTTGGAAAACTTGCCCGTCATAAAACACGGAAAGTCTTGTAGTCGTACAGTAACCCTTTAGATTGTTGACTCCAAGCCATTAGCTGGACGCAATCTCGACACCGAAGAAATCGAGTGTCTTTCAACGAGTTTCCGTCTGTGTATGACGGGCAGGTTTTCCAACCTCTGCCCGCAATGTGCAGTAATAATGTAACGCACATGCCCTCCCAAACGAGAACCGCAGCGACATTATAACGCAGGATAGTACATGTAAATGGCATTTCTGCTACAGTACATGTAACAACTTCGCGCCGCTTGGGTAGGACGAGCAGGAGCGCTCCAGTCCAGTCCGACGAACTCAGTTCTTGGCGCTCGTCGCGGATACAACGCGGCGAGGAGGATGCAGGCTCGGATGTGCACTCCTGATGAGTCCGTACATCGCTCGACTGTCCCAACTTTTGCGTCTTGTCGTGCGCTCGCCACGACCGGGGACCGTAAAAATGACCAAAATATGGTCCCTTCGTTCGATCACGTGTTATACAGTATGCATGTTTGCAACGAGCTCGTTTCTGTTGGCGTTGCGGGCGGCCCCTCAAACGGAGGAAACGGTCCAATTGAAATGTTGTCGCAACTGGTTTGGTTTGACACAGCTTCGGGTGGGTCAGTCACAGAGTCCGGCTGTCCGAGCTCGACGTCGAGGGGCTTATAGGGTGCCACGCGATATCCCGCAGACGAACGAACGTCGTCGAAGCTGCCCCCTCCACATCGTTTTAAGTTGAGAGGAGGCAGGGAGGAACCTCTGAGCCAGCCATTTATTCATCCACCCCGACGGACCACTGCTTTGATGCCGGGTGACACTCCATCTCCATTTCATCTCCCCCCCCCCCTCTTTCGATCTGGACGTGGGGCACGGGGACCCAAGCAGCCGATTTGCCGAGTCAAACGATCCAGCTTGACACCCCACAGCGCACCTTCTAAGAGCCATGGGGAGAGCCGGGCTCCTGGGCTCTTGAGTTCAATAGGTTAAGTGAAAGGAGCCCTCCAGAACTGTGAGCCCTCGTTAAGGGCTCCCCCTCACCTGTGTTAAATATCTCGCTGATGATTGGCCGTCATTGAAGTATCTCCAGGTTCTAACCTGAAAAGGCATAGCTCCTTGAGGGAAAGGAAGGACTATCGGCGACGCTGGGGTGGCCTCGGAGCGGCTGTACACATATGAGCGGCGCGAGATCTTCTAGTGTGGCGATCTTTGAGCTCGATCTTCTAGCGTGGCGCATCGATCACACGAAGTTGCTCGCCTTAAGTAGGTAAAATTGGCCAATCAGATATTACTATGAAGAGCCCGTCATAGATTTGAAGCTAAATTTGGGGAGCCCTGGAGGGGAGCCAATGGGGAGCCCGAACCAGGGCTCCTTGATCTCGTACTTACCATGAGGGAGCCCATTTTGTGCGACTTTTGGCTCTCGTTTTAGGGGGAGCCCACTTTTGAAGTAGACGGGCTCGGGCTCGTAGAAGGTGTGCCCCACAGCTGGCGCCATTTGATCAGCGGCCCCGAGCAGGTGGTTAGCTGCCTCCAATTGCAGTGCGTCGACTACAGTACCCGTACTGTACGCACCGCAGCCGCGCTGTGCGTCTTGTGCAGCTTGGTTTTGAACCCAGCTCGCAGTCTGCTCTTGTACGTGCTCAAACTTCTGCTGCGGCAGAAGACCACAGGAGCGTGTCTATTAGCCGGCCAGACGAGCATGTGTACTGTAGCCAGCTGAGTAAAAGCAGCCTGAGCCTGAGCCCGAGCGGCATGGCAATCTTTGCAGTGCTAACCTGAGACCAGTCGCTCCTCAATGAAGAGGCCAGGGGGTACAGTACAGATGCCCTCAATCCACCACAAGGCGAGCCACTACATCAAAGCAACAACACGGAGGGACAAGATGAGTCCACAAACAGTTGAACAAGGCAAGTTGATGGAGGACTGTATCGACAGTTTTCTATTAATCCTTGAACAACCAGGACAAGTACGGGTAAGCAGCATGCAGCTACCAAGAGAATCGCCATTAGTGGTGATGATGAAATCTTCTTTAGGATTTTAATGGCTATCATAGTAGTCCAAATAAAATCTCTTCTACTAAAATCAAAGCAACAACACCTTGGCGTCCGTGACCAACGAAAAAGTTGCCTTGTTGCTCAGGCGCATCCTTCCATCTGTCCGCCGTCCCAATCGCCGAGATTACATACATGTTTGCGGCGAGCGGGGTCCGCAATCGTCTGCACCGCGACTCCAGGTGGAAAGCCCCGGCGCGCCGGCAGGTTTTCAAAAAATTTCATGGGCTCCGAAAGCAAGATCGGCCCGCTAGATATAAATCTGAGAAGGAAGTCCCAAAGAGCTGAAGCTCGGGAAAAGCGGTGGTGGCGGTGAAGCCGCGGGTCATTTTCCTCCGACGCTGACATCTCGTCGGCAAGGCAAGGCTGTCCACTTGTTAAAAGCTCCATACAACCATCAAACAAAGAGTAGCACCCTCAAAAATATACGACTCTCGTGATCCTCTTCGTTAGGGTGTTGTGGTTGTTATTGTCGATTAACGAACGCTGCGTGTTCGGTCAATGTCCGGGGTTTCTCTAAAACTTTTCGAGCCGAAACACGCGAAGAAAGGATTTCGAGATGCAAAGAGAGAGAGAGAGAGCGTCGACTAGCCAGGCCACATGAAGGTGGAGCTTGGTTGGTTGGCTTCGAGTCTCGGGTCTGCCAAAGGTTACACACGAGCAAGCAACAAACAACAACAAAACCTGTCCGAGCCGGACGCCTCGAGGCCCACAACCGAACGCTTTGGGTGCTCGACGGTCTCTTTTGGGCGCCGGGCTCGGCATTTCTGCACCATCTTCAACGATGGTGCTGAGTCCGCGGCGGACGCATAAATGTGCCGGAGCCATGCGGCCGTCCGACAGTCTCGGGGCCTAGGTTTTCGCAGAGCAGAGGACTTTCTCCCGACAGACCGAGCCGAGCATATGCCCAGCCGCCGCGTTTTCTCGGAGCTCTGCGCCACCCGCCTGTAAACCTGCCTGCCACACTGGCTGGATTCCCACCCCACAGTCCCCAATTTGCCTCGTGCCACGCACCCCACGCAGGAACCCGAAGCAACTCGACCATCCTCTCACAACCCAATCCAATGAATATGACACTTCCGAGCGACAACGGCGACCTCGCCTCACTGTTCATCGACGAGCACCACAGTCACCACCACAGCCACGCTCCGATTCGACACGACTACGGATGCTCCGCACCTCGCCCCGAGGTCATGAGCCCGTCCAGCACCGAGCTCTCGGACGATTCGTCGCTAACGAACGATGACCTGGTGGTGCTCAGCGACCTCTTCGGGTTCGCCAACTCGGCGGGCCCCTCAACCGCTTCAGCCGCGCGTCCGAAGCGCAGCACGCCCGCCCGTCCGCGCAGCCGCAAGCGTCCGCGCCCCACGCTGACGGAAGACGGCACCGCGCAGCCGAAGTCGCAGCAGCAGCGCCAGAAGCTCGAGATCGAGTTCCTCAAGAGGCAGGTCGTGGAGCTGCAGTCCACGGTCGAGGAGCTGCACGCGCGCAAGCTCGAGCGCGAGCGTCAAGCGCTGGAGCGGTCCCAGCACCAGCACTACGACCAATCGACGGCCGACGGATGGGACAACAACAGCTCGGCGCTCAACGAGTGGGTGGGCGCGGCCAAGAGCCAAGTGGCGGCTGTGCAGCAGCTCGAGGAACAGAACGAGAAGCTGCGCAGCCAGGTGGCCGCCCACCTAGGACAACTCAAGCAGCTCGAGCAGATCGCGCGGAGCCGGTACCTGGCGAACGCCATCCCCGAACCCATGCAGCTAACGGGCCACTCGGCCTCGAGCTACTACTCGGCGTCCTGCTAAGGCCAGGTAGAATGAACGACCCGCCTCCTTTATTCACGATGTGTAGAATGCCCCCCCCCCCCCCACCACAACAACAACAACAACAAAATACAGCCTACTTATTTCCCCTTCCTTCCCGTTAGCAGTAAAGGTGCTTCAAGCATTTGTGACAATGATTGCCTCACTGACACGAAAGCACCGAGGCTACTCATTGCCGGTAAACGTCGACCAAGGTATCAGATGCAGTGCATCCCATGCCGTGCATGATGCACGTCATGGGAGCGGCGGGAGGGCTGCTGTTTTGGCGCTTTATCTATCCCTATGACTTCGGTGAGACCGGGCAATGGCGGTGCCAATTCTCGAGTAGAGAAACCCTCAAGTCGACACCTGATGTGTCCTTGCTTGGTCGCCACCTGGAGGCGAGTCCTGCACGAGAGTCCTACATGGTCAGAATGACTCGACACTCTACAGATAGGGAGGGGCCCATGACTCTTGGCTTCGAAGTGCCTATTTGCATCGGGATCTCTATTTCCTGGAGCGTCGCTGGTTATGGTGAAGCACTGGATTCCAGCGCGTCCTAAGGCCACGAAGGAGAAGGAGAGAGAGAGCTCTTCTTCTCCGACGGGGGGAACGCGCGTTGGTACCCGCGCGTTGAGGGTGACGGGGTTCGGTGGTAATTTACTCGCGTCGTTGCGTCAACGAATCGTGAAGAGACCGAAGCCACAAGCGATCACAGCTGCACCGACGCCTCTTGATGAGGCTCCTCCAGTTGCTCCAGTCGCCGTGTCGGCGGTCTCATCGTTCCCACCCGCGAGTTGGGCGAGACAACCGACAGCTCCAAAGCCTCCGCGGGGCTCCGATGATGAAGAAGACAGCGACGAATCCGAAGATGACGAGGACGTTGCTCAAGGAGGAGGAGGTCAGGATGTAGCCACGAAGCCAGAGAAGAAGAAGAAGAGCAAGAGCAAGAGACCGAGTCTCGGACTCAACCGCTGGGTGCCCAAACTGCTCAACCCCGTGGAGAAACATCGCGATAAAGATCACCGGAAGAAGAAGAAACACCTTCTAGCTCTCCCTCAAGGCCCTCCGGTGCTTTTCACCGTCTCAAAAGCCCCTTACATCGAGCTATTAGCTCGCATTCTCTCCTTCTTGGACCCTTTGGAGCCCGCCCGAGTGACTGCGTACGTGAACAAGGCCACGGCTGCTGGTGTCAAAGCATTCTACGAACTGTATTGCCCTCCTCCAAGACCACGACGATATCTCGTCCACCGCCTACTGGAGAACCGTCAGAGCGATTTTCCAGCTAAAGTGATGGAGTTGTTGCCGATCCACGATCGAGTCTGGGCTAGTGCTAGCTGTTTCTCCTTCTACGAAGCTTGCAACGCGTTGCCGCTAGAGTTTGAGAACGCTCAAGGAGTGAAGAAGTTCCTTGTTGCGTATGAATTTCCACGTACGAGTCGCATTCACAATCGCTTTGGTAAGACGCCAGCTCTTGTGTTTAATGAAGCCGACGCGGTGGATGTGGTGAAGGTCATTCAGCTGCTGGAGAGAGGAAGCGACGGCGAAGATGACGATCCTGACGACGATAGCGACTGCTTTGCAGCTGTGAAGCAGATCTCACTCTATAAAGTGACTGGGCTGAGTGCTGACAGAGGGAAGTCCTTCGAGCAGCTCTTGCAGACTCTGTTCATGGATCATGTGAGCTCCCGTCTGCAAATTCTCGAGTTGATCGGTAAAGTTTTGTGTATTTCTTCCCTTGAGCTCTTGATACTTTCTCAAACATGAACAATGTTGTGCTTTGGGGCAGACTTATCGCTGGAAGACTTGCAGTTTAAGCATCTTGCTAGGCTATGGCGAGACGCGTGCTTTCCAGCACTTCGACGTCTGAGTCTAGCTAACAATGCATTCAGCAGTCGCTATGTGAGGGACTGGAGCTGGAGCTTTGAGAACGAAAGGTTCTTGAAGCTAGAGGCGATCGACGTATCCAGTGCGTGCAGTTTTACCAATGTTTTACTCGCATCTTCATAACTTTTGGTTGTATTTGTTTGCAGATGCTGAAATGACGAACCACGATCTACAGCGTTTTATTGCTTGCCTATCAACTGCACCGGTGCTGCGGAGCCTTAATCTTTCACACAACTTGTGTTCATTTGCTTCAGTTCACAAGCTGCGCGAGATGGTCGAGTTGAAGGCGTTGAGCTCTCTAAGAGAGCTCCTCTGTGTGGCTATTACTGCTGATGAGGTGGCTATGGGTCATCTACTGGAAGTTTTCCAGGCTAAACCACTCTGGTGTCCACACCTCGAAGTCGTAGATGTTAGTGGGAACCCGCTGAGCAATCCCAAGGCCGCGAATCAACTAGCAAGAGTATTCACATCCAGCAGACAGCTATCGTCGGGTTGGCCGGAGCTCACGCATCTCAATCTGTCGAGTAAGTTGTGCGGATTTGCTGGTCAATACCTTCCCTCCGCCTAACGAGACCATTGTAATCGTCACTGTAGGCATGCACCTAAGTGATGATGGACTTCGGACCATTGCGACGGCTATGCTAGAGAATCGACCAACGAAGATCCAGCACTTGGACATCTCGGACAACAGCGTTCAGTCCTCTATCGACATTTTCGTCCGTGCTTTAGCCGCGGGCAAGCTGCTACACCTTCGATCATTGGCAATAGCAGGCACGTGAAAACTGACTCGACTTCAGGATCAACAGGGGGCGCAACTCATTTGATTCGTCTTTTGCTTTTGCAGATAATGAGCTGCGTGCGCTGGAGTTCGAAGCGTTGAGCTCCACTCTGGCCACAAACTGTTGCCCTCGTCTCCAAGTACTCGATCTCTCGGGTAAGTTGTTTGATCAGTATTCCTCTGCCTGTGCATGCCTCTCATTACTTTTATCAACCAGCAAACTTCGCTCGTGGCGAGGGCATCGCTCGCTTCTGCCCGTTCTTGCTGTCACCTCCGGCCAAGCGACTTTGGGCACTCGACCTCAGCGGTGCGTTGCTTCATCTCTGCGTACAACCTTGTAATATTTGATTGACATTCGCACGACGATGCTGGTCCAGACAACGAAATTCCACACCGAGGGCTACTTCGCCTGAATGAGACACTGGCGCGAGGCAATTGCAAGGAGCTGCACGAACTCAACTTGTCCCGCAACGCCGAGCTGAAAGCCATTGCCTCCTTCTTGGACCTCATTCGAGGTGACGGCCTGCCTTCACTAACCATACTGCAAGTCGGATATGCGCAAACCCGCTCAGAAGGCCACGATCTCGTCCAAGACACACTGCGACGGCGCAGCGTCCAGGAGCTCGTACGCTCACCCTGTTTGCTTCCTTCCTCTCTAACCACAGCTCACCATAAAACTGTTTACTTGGCCTCATTACAGAGACGCTTGAAGCAGCTACGATTCGAAGAACGGCTGACAGCAATTCAGCTTGACAACGACGCCAAGGCGGAGCGCGACCAAATCCGCTGTCGGAGGCAGAGCCAACACCTGCGTGAAGTCTACGACCACCTCGAGAACGAAGCCGATCGAGCCTTACGTCGCCGCAAGCAGCTGAAGAAGTCGTCGCAGCTGCACATTCACCAAGAGATAACGCGCCAAAAGCAGCAGCGCGCGCACGCGCGGCTCTGCAGACAACTCGACCTCGACGTCCACGCAGCCTAGCACGCTGTAACATCTTCAACAACGGAAAACCGACGTTAACACTTGGTGTTCATGGTTGTCAACAATTAGCACAACTAGTTCGTCGTATGCAGAGGATTCGGGCAGTTAACGGCTAAACCACCACAAGACCAGGCGTCTTACTCCGGTGTGGCCGCCAGCTTCTCCGCCAGTTTCAGCAGCACGTTGGTCTGCGCGGCGATCATCTCCAGCTGCTTCTCGGCGGTCTGTCGCTGCTGCTCGAAGCGCTGCTCCTCCAGCTTGACCCGGCGTTCCTCGAGCTTCATCCGTCTCTCCTCCAGCTCCAGCTCTCGCTGGCGCATCAGCACCCTCGGATCGTTCAGCAGCAGCGTCAAATCCTGTCCGGTAGGTCCAGCAGTAGCCTCGGTAACTCTCGCCGCCTCCGTCGCCAGCGCGTTAATCTCAGGATCCACGTTGCCCGACAACCTGGTGGCGTCCTCCAGCGCCAGCTGGGCGATGGGTCTGCGGTCTGCCTCCTTGGCCGCTCTCCGTCGCCGCAGGTCCTCCTCCGTCTACGGTACCAGCACCAAATATCACAATAGGTCAGCTTTCTATCGTGATATTGTACAATATCACAATAACTATTGTCAGAATTTAATAACTAACTTACCATGGCGTGACACTGCGCCAGCAGTGACTCGCGCTGGGCGTTCATGACGGGCGTGCCCGAGCCCCTGAGCTTCTGCAGCTTGGCCGTGCCGTAGGCCTCGGCCAGCGCCAGGTAGCGGCGCTTGCAGGCGCGCCCGTCGTTGGTGGACCAGGGCACGGTGCGCTTGAAGGCGGCGGCCACCACGTCCCACGTCTTGGCCATGTCCCCGTGCGAGCTGGCCCAGGGCTTGTGGTTGATCACCTCGCGCAGCAGCGCGATGTCCGTGACGGTCGTGAAGCGGAAGGCCTTGGCGCGCTTCTCGTGGATGCGCACGGCCCAGGGCGCCGCGGCGGCGGAGGAGGAGGACGGGGAGCTGGCGCCTCCGCCCGCGGAAGGGGACGGGGACGGGGACGGCGCATCGAGCGAGTCCGGGGTGTCGCTGTCTGCCATTTTTGCGCGCCTTCTTGTATGGTCCAAACGTGATTTTGAGCTCCAAGGCGCGCAATGCGCCAGAAAAAAAGACCGGTAAATACCGGTAATTACCGATTGATTAATAGCAAGGGCGAGGGGTGAGGGGTTCTACACTGCGAATATTGTGGTAGAACCGTTCTACACGATAGAAAAAAAACTACAACCCGCACCGCCACATGCACTGGAACATACTTAGATGCAGACTACTTGCACTGCGTTGTACAGTACTGTACTGGTAGGTAGAGGTCGGAATGTTGGTTGACTTGCCGTCATCATTTGGCCGAGTCAACATGAAAGCTGCGCGTTGCCTTACCACCACCTTCTCCACTCACAGATCGGCTTTGGCTGAGTCGAGTCCACTACCGATAGCTCCAAGATATTGGTCGGTGCAATGGTTGAAAGCGGCACTACATTTAGTGGTTGTGAAGAAGTCGTCGGTGAACCCGAAGGTGCTTGCCTGCTGGACAGCTTTCTGAGGGACATGAGCGAGCTCGACAGTCTGGCTCACTTGGATCAAGGTTCTCTGCAGCGGAGCAGCACAGATTCCAGACTGGCCCTCAAGAGCGTAGGAAGCAGACCTGCTGAGCCGGCTAAGAAGCGCAAAACTACTCGAATGGAGGGACCTGTACTGCCAAAAGCTCCCACAAAGAAGACACCGTCGTGGCTTCGACGTAAGCAGGAGTTGGGTGCACTACGGCAGCAGATCCAGGCGATGGAGACTCGAGTCGCGTTCCTCCAGCTTCAACGAGAGAGAGCGGGGCCAAGTCAAGCGCCGCACAAGTGGGAGGCTGCTGTCTTGACTGAGCAGCAGCGGCTGAAAGCTGCTCAAGATGAAAACGAAGAGCTGAGGTTTCGGCTTAGAGCATTTGGAGAACTTTCGAGTCAGTTGGAAGCGACAATAGCGTCTGCTACGAGTTCAACGGCACTTGCCGGTATCAATGTGCCCCCGCAGCTGCACATCAGTGCGGGCTCCTTCGACACGCTTGAATCCAAACTCAACGCGCAGTTCCAGGATGCCCAAGTGATTTTTGACGAATTCAAACCGCCAGTGGATAGCGTTCACGTGGAAATGCTCGACGGGGATGGATCAAATGGCCCACAATGGCCTACAAATTGGCGCAGACACTGCCTTTTGACGCAACGGTGGCGTCGAACGCAGTTTGGCATCTCGTCGAATTGGATTGTCCTCCGCAAACGCAATTCACGCAGATTATACGTCAATCCGAGAACTCGAACTCGAACACGATCCAGTCACGATGCATTCTCCAGCTAGGCGAGGGCCGGTTTCTGATCACGGATATTCGTGCCGCAATGAAGCGCTTGGTGGCACCGGACGGCTGTGTCATGCTCGCAGAATCCAGCACAATGTGGTCTGTCTACCGTGGAAATGAAGTGCAATGAAGACATGCGACCCAGGAATCGATACGTGTACTGGTTCGGCGGTGTCTTGTCAACACTGGGGCTCATGAATCAATAAGTCCCGTTGGGTGCCACGTGAACGTGTTGCTGCGTAGTGAGACTGAACAGCAGCAACATACACCCAGGCATTTTGGTACTTCGGTCGACTCGCCCTCAACGCATGCCATGGTGATGTCGCATTGCTGCGAGATCATTGCCTCTAGACGACAACTACTCGAGAACGTGATATGGGACTCGGTTCGAGCTGCCGACAAGTAGTTCCGGTAACTGAGATTTTTCAAAGGCATGGTTGGATTAGTCGAGTCACAAGGGGGGGGGGGGGGGCACGCCACCACCAGCGCGAACAGTGCACGTGAGCGAGATAACGGCCAGACCAACAACGTCCAAGCTCTCTCAAGTGTGAATTTGCATACGACTACCGCACCAACTGATTACCCGAGCTGCCCTGCACCACCAAGGCCCTCATTGCACTCAACTTGTGAGTTGCTTCGTCCACCCTGCACGCGGCCCACGCCGATACTGCTCCAATGGCAATCGTTCTTTCGCCGCTGCACCGCCACCTCGGCTTCAGGGAGAACTACGACCACCGGAGTATTACCATCGCCGTCTCGAAGACTCCATGGCCACCGATTCTACGCCTACCAAGAACTACGGTGGGAGACTGCGACAGCAACTACTACGGCAAAAACTACTTCAGTTGCAGCAAGGGTGTCTATGGATACGATCGGCTTCGACTACTACCCGCTTTGGCTTCGGGCATCCTATTGCCCATACTGCTGGTAGTACTCGTCCTACGGTGGTGGCTAAGGCTACCCCAGCAACTTCGGCTGCGGTGGCTAGGATATCGTTACCCAGGCTTTGGCGTCGGCCACGAGTACGCGTCGACGGGTGTTGGCGCTGGCGAAGACTGGTGTTATCCAGTCTTGGGATAGCTTGGTTGAGTGAGTCTCCACAACGCTTGTGCGGCCAGGACCCATCCCAATGGGTTGCTTGGTTGATGATGCCCCGTAAAACAGCGCGCTTCGTAGAACTGGGATCTGGGGCTTCAGCAAGTTTGTGCTTCGTTGAAGTTTCCCGAGCAGCGCCATTCGCCAAGCGTAAACCTTGAGATGCAGGATTTGCAACCAAAACTCGTGGCGCTCGGAAACCACAGACCACAGCAACAGTGGTCTGTGGTTGGATTCCAAAGCCGCATTTTGCTTCCCTTGTTTGTCTGCGGGAAACGCATTTTGGTGACGCGAAATTCGTCTTTCAAACCAGAACCAGAAAAAAGAAGGGAAATTCAATCACTTGATGTGGATCGAGATCCTTGAGACAACGCGATCGCACGGGACTGCTGTTGCCTCCCTGTCCACCGCGGCGATCCTGTCCTACATGTACAGTGCATTGTTTCCTGTGCACGCTGATAAGCTTAGGTCTCCCCTGGAACGGGGCGGTTTGACTCACGAACGATTTAGGCACTTTATACATGTACCCGACCAACTTGTGCGCGTGCGTGCAGTAGGTAAAGGTCTGCGATCTAATAATGGTGGCCCACAAAGTGCGCGGCTGATTGCGGCGACCGAGCAGCCATGTGGAGCAGCGTGATGATCATGGGCAATTCGCTCTGATCCCACTGAGAAGGCAATTAGAAGCCGAGTCCTCCATCTGCCGCGCGGTGGCAATGTCAAAACTGCACCTGAGGATGGATGTCTACAGTAATTGGCATGGCAAGCAGCACTTGGCCAGCCGGCACAGAGCGGATCTTGTCCGCCGCAGCGGAGCCCATTTTGGGATTTCCGTTGCAGCTCCTCGCTCCGAGCGTAAGCAGCGCAGCTGCGTCATCAAGCTCCATCGTAATCGAGTCAGTGATTGCTCGACAAGTTCACATTAAGTACGAAAGAGAGCGATGGGCGAATTTTGCCAGAGCGCCTATACAATAGCAGAGCATCTTGTCGCTGCCGCCTGCATGCCTGCATGCATGCATGCATGCTGCAGGCACTGCCAGGATGCTGCAACGGCTCTGATACTGCGGCCAGCGCTCCGCTGTCGTGGGCTGTCGTGAGCCCGGCCACGCCACGGCAGTCGACGTTGTTTGCGGATTGCTGTCGCACAAGCCGGTCGTTCTGTTTACAAGGCAAGTCCCCTGTGCCGAAATGACCGCCGCGTATCAGCACCAGCGGCATAGTGATCCCAAATCAATTCTGGCTTGTACCACGGCAGACATTTCGCTACGGAGATGATCGGTTTTGGCGGGACCATGCGCCGGATTATGCTACGGCCTGGGAAAGGGCGGCAGAATGGGCACTTGAGGCGTAACTGGGCACTTTAATCGGGGCGCAACCGGGGCTTTGATGCCAAAAAAGATCACCGCGGCCAATACCCAGACTGAGATCCCTGCTACGCACTGTTTCCAGGGATTTTACCGCCTGAAAGGTTCCCTCTATACATCTATGCATCGTCGTACCAATCGATTTTGACGGCAGCGCGACCATCTGAAACCCATTTTGCATGCTCACACGATAGGAAGACGGTGCCCAAATTCGGTAACGGTCTAGGGTTCGCTTCCCAAAAACCGCCGCGGGTCTAATCCTCTCGCCGCTCTAAACACGGGCAACCACCAACTGCTTCCCATCCTCCTGCTCCAGCAAGTGCACAGAATCGGATCTTACAGTTCTTTATGCTTAATAACAACACTGTTCCCTCCATCACAGATATCGTCTTCAGCAGTAAACTAGATCTGACAGGGCGCACTTTGTCGCGCAGTTCGTGTCCAAAATTTGCCAAAGCCCAGGGGCATTGCCAGAAATGTCCACGTGATTATTCTTTTTTCAGCCGTGCGGTTGTCGGCATCAACATTCGCCAACGCGCGCCGCGGACAAGACAAGACCAGCCCAGCCCAGCCCTCCCTCCCCGTTGCTGCCAGGACACAAGCCACAAGCCATGGGGCCGCTGGCAGTTCAGCAATCGCAGTCTCCGAGGCAGAAGCAGCGCGCCGACACCGCCGGCGCCTCCTCCACGCACTCGTCGCCCGCGCACCCCAACATGGCCTGCCCCGCGGTCTTCCCGCCACTCAACCTGCGCTCCACGTCGGGCGGCCGCATGCCCTTCCCACGCGTGGACGGCGACAGCACCGACGACGCCGAGCGCCGCAACGCCACGGCGCTCACGATCGTGGAGCTGCTGGCGCGCGGCAGCGGCGGCAACAGCAGCAACAATAACAACAGTAACTCAAGCAACAACACACAGACGACGCTCCCCTCCCTGCGGCCACAGGCCACGGGCTGCTCGCCGCTGCCGTCGCTGCCCAAGATGGTGATCCCGTCTCTGCGCGGCGACCAGCGCTTCGCCTTCCCGAGCAGCTCCGGTGGCGTGACGCAGAGCTACTCCACACAGACGCCCACGACCGCGGGCGTGAGTCCGCACGGCCTCTCGCCGGCGGCGCGATCCATGCCCACGCCGGCACCGGCAGCTACAGCAACAACGACGGCTCAGCCTTCCACAGCTGCAGCAGTTCCCAGCCCGCCTAAGAGAGGCCGCGCGGCGTCCGGCACGGGAGCGGTCAACAACTCGCGGAAACGACAGAAGGACGAGCTCACGAGGCTCCGCGCGCAGGTGCAGGAGCTGCAGCGGGAGCTGGAGCACGTGCGCGGGCGGATGCCCCGCAAGTCGCGGCCCATCGCCGTCATGATGCACAAGAACGACTCTTCCTCCCGGGTCTCGGAGCACTCTCCCGTGGCAGTTACCTCGGCGCCGCTCATGGGCCTCGAGGCCTCGGGCGAGACGACGAGCGGCCTCATGGTCGTGCCCGTGTGGGAGCGCATGGCGCAGCACCAGAAGGAGGAGAAGAGCAAGGCGGAGATGGAGAACCTGCGCCTCAAGGGCCTCATCCAGGAGCAGCTCAAGATCTCCAAGGGCCTCGAGAAGCTCCTGCGGAAGAGATGCAAGTCGTCCATAAGCTCGGGCTCCGACGCCGAGACGTCAGCTGCTGTTCTCGGCGTCAAGCGGCCTCGTACCAGCGACACTGAAGAGACGGCCGCGTTCGCGTCCCTCGCGTCTGGACTCGACGCCCGCCTCTCCGAGATGGAGGCAGTGTTCGAGAAGGGAGGGCTGACCCACGACAAGCAGGAGCTGCAGGAGACGCAGATGATTCTGGACGAGCGCCGCGGCCCGGTCATGGAGGTCAAGGACGCCAAGATCCTGCCGTTCGACGTGCAGGCCTGTGCCACGGCCATCTGGCAATGCCTCGAAGCCGAGTCGGAGGCCACCGTCGTGGGCGGCACCACGAGCGATACGGTGTGCTTCAAGAGCTCGATGCCGCTGCGCCAGCACCGCGCGCCCGACGCCGAGCTCACTGTGCGCTGCGTGATCCGCCGCGTGGTGGACGACGCCTCCGGCCGCGTCGTGTTCGTGTGGGAGTCGGTGGCCGAGAGCCCCAACCGCCTCCCGCACGTGAGTGCAAGCGCCAAGGGCGTGGAGATCCGCGATTGCGGCTGGGGGCTGCTGGAGCCGCTGCGCTCAGCGACGGGCGAGCACTCGAGCATCCTGCAGCTCTGCTCGTACCTGATGCCGCAGCTCTGCGGCGTCTCGGCCGAGCAGAGTCGGCAACACACCCACGGACTGGCGGAGCTGGTGGTGCCGTGCTACCGTGCGCTGTGGAACCAGCGCCAGCGCAGCGTCGAGAACAAGCTCATGAACGCGGCCATCGGCGCCAAGCACAGCCACGCCGCGCTCAAGGCCGAGCCCAGAATATGCCACTAAAGTGTAGATTCAGTTTTGCGGCGGTAAATATGACTAGGATAATATATGCATGCGGTGATAAGCCGAGATGCTCTTAAAGTGAAGCGCGATTGTCTGGTAAACACCCCGATTACTAGCGGTGGGTTCGGCACACCGCTCCGGACGGATGGCCACGATTGGCTGACGAGCGGACGCACTGGATTTCGGGCACCGCTGGATTTGCGGCAGGATCCAATTTGCACCGACGGTTCGCGGTTGCAGTGACGGTGAGTGGGTGGAGGCTTGTCAGCAGAGTTCAGCCGCTGCCGACATGGATCAACCTTCATCTCTCCATCGACGTCTCATTAGCCTTGACCCGACGACGGGCGTCGATGTACATGTGTACGCAGTCCACAGCGAGCGTAGTGTAGTGTAGAATGCAGCATCGATATAGAGTGGCAGCGGTTTAGATAACCAATGGATATCTTCTTTGAAAACTTTTTCCTCCTCGCGAGGTCCCTCCGACACTCAGGTCCCCCCCAACGGGCCCTGCGCCTCTTGGCTGCTTTATTTTTCCCGTCTTGCTTTCGACTACATGTAGTCCGCGGCGCTGGACTGGGTGGATCCCCTTGGACATGTTGTCCTTCTCCGTCTTCACCAAATTGGAGGCGACATTCCTCAGTGGTCACGACCGGGCTCACCCCACTAGTCCGTTCGTGGTCGTGGCGGCGGGGGTGTCCTCACCCTTGGACCGAGGTCGGCAGGCAGCACCAGCGTTGCGTTCTGGATGGAGGTGGCAACTCCCGCGCACAGTACGGCGAGGAGCTTAGAGTGCATGCTGAAGGCGGAAGCCACTTCGGGTGCTCGGTTGGTTTGGTGGACGAGTGGCGATTTGAAAAGTTGGAGTTGGTCCCGTCGGTTGTTTGCAGTTGTGGTACATCACGCAATAAGGCCTTAACTAAACGACCATCCACTTAAGGCTGCCAGTACAATGAAAACGAAGGGAACATGTACCTCCTTGGCTACCGACGATAGCAACTGTACATATACATAGGTTTTTTGTCGGCCTTGACGGCCAGATGCACGAAGGCGGTAGACTTCTGGATCTTTGACAGCTTGTATTTTCCCACGCGATAAAGCCATCACTGGCCGCAGAACATGACAGCGGGAACTACGACGCAAATGTACATGCACTTATTGCAGCTGCAAGCTCAAAGAGCGCAATTCCAACAACAACTACAGTATATGTGTTCCTATGGTATTGACAATTGAGAAGAGGTTGTCGTACATGAAAGCATGTTACAGCTCGCAAGTGAGTCGTCAATGACGCTAACTTTATCTCACAAGATTTGCACCGTAAATCTGGAAGAGCGAGGGCAATCTGACTGGAAACACAAAGTCCTTAATGCCGACTTCGGAGAGCTTGCAGAAAGGCATGGACGTCAACAGCAAACGGCATGAACGTCAATCTCGGTATTAGTCCCATTATAGGGCATGTTTGGAATCCCGAGGATGGCATGCTATCCATTGTGGTAATAGGTCCTTGAAAAAGTCGCCTGTCAATACTAAGTTACGAGAACTAGTGCAGCAGTTGCACCAATTATTCGTTCTCGTATGACGAGGTAGTAAAGGCACCTCACGTAGTATTAGCACCACCAGTTGGGATCGATCGCTACCTGTAATGCAATCTACTTCGACTAGGTAAGCTACTATTTTAATAGTGCAGTACCTGTATTAAAATACAGGTAAATGTACTGCACTGAATAGCGAACCGCTCTCTTGCAAATCGTTGTAGATGCCTTACCAGTTAGAGAACCATAATCCATCAGTGATGAGTTGGTTGGAAGTGTGTTCCTGCGTCACTGCGACTCATTCGCAAAAACCGCAGCTATTGCCCACCAACACAACAGAGAAAAGCGCGCTATGCAGTGCTCCATCATCCACGCAACGGAACCCAACGGGCAAATGATGGTGAAGTTCCTGTTGGAAATGAATGACGTCGACCTCCCGTTGCTTCCATCGTCACCCGTGGAGGTGACTGTCCCTGAAGTACATGTACCTACACGGAAACCCCTCCGAGTCAAGGGGAGGAAGCCAAGGAAGAACCCCAACCTGTCTTGGTTGTACCGAAAGCAGGAGCTTCAAGCGCTGAGCGAAGGCTCTCCGCTCGCGCCTGGCAGAATTGCAGAAGTACCCACACCACCCAGCGAAATTGACAGCCTGTTTGGAGCGCCGACTACTCAAGAAATCTCAAGACGAGCGAACAGACTTGAGAAGGCAGCTTCAAGAGCACAAGAAGACGGTGGCGGCGCTATCGAAAGTACTGAGAAGCCTCCAAGATTTCTACCACGAGCGGGGCCGCAGTGAGGCTATGGCGTTTCGACCGCTAGTAGCTGAATCAAATCTACTCCAACATTGAGACCCGGAAACGCCAAGGTCTTCGATATGCTGTGCAACAAGCTGGACACAATTGTCGAGGAACAGTGGCGAAGAGAGTCCATTCTCGACGGCGAAGAAGTCAAGACCATCAGCCCCGCGGGTAGTGAACTTGAGCTCGAATTCTCAAAGATTAGGACGATGTCGTTTAACGCAGACGCAGTTTGGAAGGCGCTTTGGGAGGTTTTCAGGTTACCAGCCTTTTGAAGGACACGATGGCTCTGGATGCTCTGTATCCTGTTGCGCAAGCAAGCGGCGAGATCGTGAATGTTCATATCCTTGCTGTGATCAAGGGGTGCGTTGTCTCCCATGGATACGTTGCCCTAATGGAGGCGACCGTGGAATATTCGGTGCCGTCGTCTTCACTGCGCTTTGTGACGCAGGACTCGGGTGTGTTCGCGATTAAGAGCCACCGCCTCCAGCCATCTGCTGGAGACTCTCAAGCGTGTCGGTTGTATTCAACTACGAAGATCCATTCAAACCAGCGCTACAAACCAGAGGTTAGTCGAAGAACCGTTGAGGCCGACCTCGCGATCTCGTCACTGCGCAAATTCGTGAACACACGACACCAGTTTTTGGACAACATGGTGCTGCTAAACGGACGATAAGCTCAGCCCCAGAAATGACACGCTTAATTACATACTGGTTCTCTGTGGCAACGATCACCAACGTTGAAGTGGATCGTTTGAAGCTTCAAGAGCAGTGAATGCTCGTCATCACTACCATAATCATTCGGCTGATAGCGCCCATGGCTGCGTTTGGCCAGAAGCTGCTGCCGTTGCGCTGCATCTTCGGCAGAGTAGCGCAGCGGGTGCTGTCGAGTTCAGGCCCAATTCAAGGAGCAGTCACGGGCCCGTTGAAGGTACTCCGCCACGGAAAGTGACAGAGCGTTGCTACATCTGCGCTACCGAACATAAATTCCTCACTCTGCGCTGCAACGAAAGAAGTATCACGAACGTCGCCGCTGGAATCGATCGGTACCATACAAAACGCTGCGATCCATTGACCGGCAAGGGAGTAGCAGCAGAACGAACCAGACGGTGTAGTACTCGTGGCGAGTAAATGAGCTGGGTCTGGTCGGCTGAGATCGCAAAGAACAAAGCAGTATCCAGCAGTGGTGGGTCAACTTCAGTTTTGCTGCGATTGCGGCGAAAATGTGTCATCGTAAAAATCATGGAGGTCTCGTGAGAGTAAACTGTCAAAGGAGGATGTGGTGCTGGCACTGAATAAGGTCGATTAGCGACAGCGACTACAGTATGTAGTGTATTCAGACGCTGGATATTTCGTGGTATCCTAGCTTTTCAGCGTTCAGGTGCTCGATTTGGGCATAGCCACCACGTGATAATCGTTTACGGTAATCGCGCGCTTGATCGTGAACACCAGCGCCATCAACTTAACCCCTTTTTAACGCTTGCCGCGAGCAACATCTCTTGCGCACCAACTTCACAAGGACAAGACGCTTGTCATTTTCCGACTTGCGGGACGCACCACAGCACCCATGAACATGACACTGCGACTGGAGGAGAGCACATCCATGTCACAAAATACCGAGATGGATGTACTCAACGGCGACTTCGTTTTGACCGAGTTCCTGCACGAGATGGACGCGTTCGACCAGCTACAAGCGCTAGTCCCTCAACAAGAAGTTCCCTATTCAAATTCTTTAGCGCCAACACAAGTTCAAGACAAGTCTCAGTCCGCGCCGGCAAAGAGACGAAGCACCTCGTGGTTGCGACGTAAGCAGGAGCTGCACGCGCTGCGTCACGAGTCCGAAGCACTCGAAGCTCGCTTGGCTTCGCTACGTCTGCGTTGCTCCCACCAGAGTCCACCAACTCTAACTGAAGCTCAAGAAACGTGGAAGTCGGTCGCTTCCATCGCGCGTCAGGAATACCAAACGTCTCTGGACGAGAACGCGCGTCTAAAGCACGAGCTTCAGATGTATGCGGGTGCGTTCGAGATGCTGCAGGCCCAGCTAGTCGTCGCGGAGTCTCGGAAGCAGCAGCTTGTTGACAGCAGCGTGGTATTCTCGAATATCTTACGCGCCGGGATGATCAGAAGTCGGCGCTTGAGTTGCGACAGCGGCGACGTGTTTGGTGTCCTCGAGCGGAAGATCAACTCGCGGCTCCATGAACTCGACTTCATCATCCACGAGACCCGTCGGTCGATGCAGCGAGGCACCACCGAACAAGTCCAGGTTTGTCGTGGAGATGCTGCTGCTGCCGCTGTAGAGTTCAAGCATGTCCGCTTACTGCCCTTTGGGGTAGATACTACGGCGAGGAACGTCTGGCAGTACATTGAAGTGGGTGGATCGGCCGACAAGACAGACACACGCGTGGCCAGGAGTTCACCCGACATGGTCGGGCTAGTATCTCACCACAGACTGCCTCTGGGCGATATGGCCAGCGTGAGTGCCGATGTACACACCGTCATCAAGCGGTTTGCCGTCCCAACGGGCATGGTCGCGTTGGTTGAGTCTCGCTCCGAGTGGTCGATCCAGCACCCTACGTCGGTAGTGTCTCGGTCCACGACGGAAGAAAGAGGGTGGTTCGTGATCCATGAGTACCCGTTCCCGAACTGCGGCGATGTTACGCAACGAGCATCTCAATTGAAGACATTGGTAAAGCTCCGACCAACCGAGTACCAACAAGTTGACGGAAGAGCTAATTCCACGTCGTCGTTGCCAAGCACGATCGTCGATGTTGTGGTCCCGTCCTTCCGCGATATGTTAACCTCGCAGCTCCAGTCGGTCGAGAACTGTTTGCTGGACTTGGAGCGGGCGGTGAGGACGTAGGATAGAGGAGAAGAACCCTCGTACAAAATTTGTTTCACTTGTACACTCGAAGTTTACTCGGAATTTAGACTATAACAGCACACCGGCAACATTCCTAGGCTGAAAAATCTAAGTAAAAAAAACTACAGCCGCCGCTGCCAGGCGCTTGGATGGAATGGTACAGCTTCAACATCGCTCGGCATTTGGTAGAGAGGAAGTTGCTGCGACCTCAGCCGGAACCATTGCCACGACTGCGAGCAGCCAGCACGCAGGATATCCAGCGGCAGCGAGCGCTACCTGTAACACAGCATCTCGATTGCGGTCCTGGGCGCTGAATTGCCGCAGTCTGGTCTCCCTGAGAACACACCGTGCAGATTTTCGCCATCAACAGGGCCAGCGCTGATGCTTCTGCGCGTTATCTGAGCAAGGTTCGGCTGTACTGTATCAGCACTACAGTGAAAAGTCTGAGCAACACTGCGAAGTCCCTGAACTTTGAATGCTGGATATTTTTCTGTGTATCCAACCTTCAGGTGCTCACCATCGCAAACTGTCGCCATGCCATCATCACAATCGCACCTCAGCCCCACATGGACACCTTCGCCACGGCCAGGCTATCCTCGCTCTCGCAAAAAGCCACTCGATCACTCTTGTTTAATCATTTTCCGACTTGCGGATCAGCAACAACCACTGCACCATGACCCCGCAACTGGACGGGACCTGCCTGGTGGCTCCGTACCCAGCCATGGACACGTTCGAGAGCGACCTCGTCTTGGCCGACTTCCTGCACGAGATGGACGAGCTCGACCGCGTGCAAGGCTTCGAGTCCCCGAATTGTAGCGGCCTCAAACGGCAGCAAGAACCAACGCTGGGCATACAAGTCGAAGCCAAGAGGACCAAGACTATGGCCACCACCTCCACGAAGGTGCAGCCCCGTAAGCGAAGGAGCACGTCGTGGCTGCGTCGAAAACAAGAGTTGACAGCGTTGCGCAGCGAGTCCGAAGCTCTGGAGACTCAAGTGACGTTCCTGCAACTCCAGCAAACTGCAAAAATGTGCCAACAACTGCAGCCAGCGGTTCTCACTGAAGACCAAGAGATGTGGAAATCCGTAGCAGCCATTGCGAAGCAAGAATGCCAAGCTGCTAAGGATGAAAACGCGCGGCTAAAGAACGAGCTGGAGATGTACACGCGCACCTCCGAGATGTTGCAGTCGCAAGTCGCCCAAGCTAATTATCAGCAGCAGGAGCTGCTGGACAGTAAATCTGGCTTCGTGAACGCCATCCGCGTGGGGATCGTCATGACCCGGCACTTGAGCTTTGAGAACGCCGAGATCTTCAACATGTTAGAGGGCAAAATGGGCGCGCGCCTTCATCAGCTGGACACGATCATTCGAGACGCGCTCCAGCCGATCAAGGAAGGCGAGCAGATACAAATCTGCCGCGAAGAGGGCAAGGAGGCGGCTGCCGCTGTGGAGTTTAAACACGCGCGTCTTCTGCCTTTCGGTCAAGACACTACTGCTAGTACGATCTGGGAGATCATCGAGCTTGGTGGCTTGGTTACCAACCAGCACTTCCAGGTGACGAAGCAGTCTCCCGACGTGGTGGGAATGGCGTCTCGCTTTACAGTTCCGCTGGACAGAGCCAGCAGCAGCACAGTGAGCGTCGATGTACACGCCGTTGCCAAACGTTTCCGCGCTCCGAGTGGTATGGTCGTGTTGGTGGAGTCTCACTCCGAGTGGTCAATGAACCATCCGACAGCTCCTACTTGGAAACAAACGACGGAGGAGGCAGGATACGTCGTGGTGAATGAGCACCCGCTTCAGGCAGATGGCAGCCAACGCGCGTGTCAACTGAGGACGGCGATGAAGCTCAAGCCGGACGCTCCTGACTCCAACAGTTGCGCCAAGGCTCCCACGACGTTTACAGGTTGTGTCGGCGACATTGTCATCCCGTCATTTCGCGAGATTTTGAGCTCGCACCACCAGTCCGTAGAGAATTTCCTGCTAGACTCGTCTCGATCCATTAGAAGTTAGACTGTAGATAAATAGGAGGAAGTTGCAGAACATGCTAAGTAGTAGAAGTAATGAAGAGTAAATAAGTTTTAGTTTTCGAGATGTCAGAGTGCGGTACACCTATCCGGATACAAACAGTGGTCGTAGAATTTAAAAAGAAGTACTGAAAACTTCGTAATTACTCTGGGCAAAAGCAACCTGGACCACACCGCTTGATTGAAAGAGTTTTTAGGCAAAGTGAATGCACCGAACATTTTAATAGGAACGACTTGGAAATCCGGTCGCTTGCGATAGTCGGCAGTGCTTGAACTGGTACTAGCGACCTCTGCGGTTAGAACGCGTTTCCGTGCAAAGCCGAAACCATACCTTTCTATAGGTACTTGGGACCCCGAAGACCCCACCTACCGGTAACTATTGGTACAGCCTGAAATGCAACAACACGAAGTTATGAGCAACATGTTGGCAATTGAAATCTCCGCGTGTGGTGGAGAAGCCACAACTCGACGTCTGCGCACCAGAAACACGACAACGTTTCTCCTCATGCTTGAGACGAGGTACGAGGTCAACTTGATCGTCCGCAGCCGATTGAAATAGTCCCACGAAGCGGGTGTATATGCAGCGAGGGGGTTGAATTGCTTGGATCGCCGTGGCCAACAACCACCTTCATGAAGATGGTCTTTAGTTAAAGGGTTAAAATGATAGAAGTTAGGCAAGCGTAACCATGTTCCTCAAACAAAAAGGAGGATGGTACTCAGCCTGTGGGCGCTACCACCTAAACAGACAATTGCAGTCTCTTGTCGATTAAATGAGAGCGACCCACATAAGGAGTTTGCGGGGAGCCTCGTTGCTTCTCCGACTTACCGAGATATTCTGAGCTCGCACCATCAACCTGTCGACAACTTGTTGGCTCTCGTAGCAGACAACGCCTGAACATTGGTCCGTGCTTTTGCGTTGTTTTGCCGCGTCCTAGTTGCCCTGGTTGTCGAAAAACGCTGAGGTTGACCACAAAGCAACGATCCCCACCAGTACATGAATACATGACGTACAGTAGTTAGAATTTGGGTTAAAGGTTCCTAGGGAAGTGAGGAAACACGGCAGTGCCATGATGGCACTGTGGAGCTCTTCTGTAGATCACAAAATGTTGCGCGTGGATGTGGCCTTCCTTGCAAGAGGAAAGCCGAAAGGGCGATAAGGTGTCCAAGAATCTCAGACACGCTGATTCAAAGTGCTCTGGCCCAGAGTCTGAGCCCAGAACTCAGCCAGTAGGCGGAGCAGAGCTTCAATTCGATCTTACCCGGTCGTCAGCTCGCGCTCGCACCACCAGGATGCAGAGCTTCGTACAGCGTGTATTACGCAGGCTACGGCAGCTTGTAGCCATCGTGCCGTGATCGGCAGTGGTCCTGCCCGTTTACTCCAGCGTGCCCAACCACCTGCTACCCGCGGGCAAACCCAAGCACCAACACTTCCTGAAGCCCGAAAAGCCTCGAAGCCGAAGCGAAACCTACCATCTGAAGCCTCCATCTGAGAAAATGGACAAGCTAAAACTCCACATCGTCCTCACGCTCTGCGTCGCCGCGTTGATCACGCTCGGCCCAAGGCCGCCCGCTGTTGAACAACGTCGTCGAAGCTCGGAAGGCCGGAGGATGTTGCCCTTTAACACGTGTCGCCGCGTTGTGAGAGCGATCATTCCAAGACAGCCGGAGCCTTGACGCCCCGTGTGTGTAACCTGAACCTGCTGGACGTCTCACCTCGAGGTCGGGCTCGCGCTGACCCGCGCCCGTGCCGCAATCGATGGCCCAGCCCGAATTTTGAATCAGCAAAATGTGGTTGAACGCGGCACAGGCACGCAAAAATGACCTCTCCGCGGGGATAAGCACTTGAAAAAGTACGAAATGCTAGTGTTCCGGTAACTTAGCTGCAACGTAGTGACTGTCCAGTGCGTCTCAGGCATTGCTTGTATTGCCAGCACCGCAAGTGGATCCGTAGCGTAGCGAAGACTACTGTCATACGTTGCAGCCTGGATTTAGTGTCGAAGGCGAAATTTGGAAATCTAGTTTAGGAGTGCCAAGTCTAGAAATCTATGCGGTATCAGAATGGCCGTAATCGCCCGAATAGCATCATCGCCCCGGATAGAACCGATTCAGATTCTACGAGCGCTGATTGGCTGAAGCGCGCTTCGCGGCTACTGAAAGGGCGTCAGGACGTTGAAGCGCAGCGTTTCTGCTCCAGTTGATTCGGTGCCAATCAAGCGTAAACGGACAGAGCCGGGCCCCGCCGCAATCTGCTCGTAAGTAGTGGGTTTTACCCCAACCTTCAAATACCCCGTCATATCCGATCAGCAAACTATTAATATAGTGTTGTGTGGAACTGTTATTCATCATTTCCTTGACAATCGAATTAATTACTCTACAGATCGTACTGAGAAAGCCGTCTGTACTATCTATACTATCTTTGCCGCGGGGACCACTTTCTCTGCTGCTTGCCCCCCTTCGTTGAAACTAAACTATTGCCGGCCCGGCAATAGTTTAGTTTACTGGTGATGCCCCGGCATTGCCGGGGCATCACCAGTTCCAGTTTTGCCACCACCAGAGTAGATAAATGCACTGCGCGTCGCGGAATGCGGCCGACACGGCCGTCTTCACCGAGATCCCGCCGCGCGGCGCCCAGCGCGACGCCTTCCTGGCCGCCATCCTAGCGCAGAACATGAAGAAGTACGCGGCGGCCGGCAGCAAGCGCAGCTGCCCCTTCGCCGCGCCCGCCGCCACACAGAGACCGCGCCGCAATGACGACCTCTCGGCGCTGCAGAGCGACGTCGCGGAGCTCGAGGCGCGCCTTGCCGCCGCGCGCAGGCGCCGCCAGCCTGCGGCACCCAAGAGGCAGCTCGACCCGACGCGCCTGCGCGCCATGCTGCAGGCCTGCCGTAAGCAGGCGCAGCAGGACGTCAACGTGCACGTCGCCTTCACGGCGGGCATGTCGTCCGTCGGCCCGCTCGAGTACGAGCCCAGCGCGGACGCGGCCGTGTTCAGGCAGATGGAGAAGCGCGTGGGCGACCAGTACGACGAGCTCGCGGACGTGTTCAGGGACGCCGGACTGCACGAGAGCAAGTCGGACTTCTACGACGCGCGCGTCGTCACGGGCGCCAAGCAGGGCACGTTCGTGCGCTATACGACGGCCAAGGTCGCGCCTTTTGACATGAACACCATCAACGCGGCCATGTGGGCCGGCGCCAAGAAGAACGCCGCGCTCAACCTGAGCGACGACCCGGCCATTGAGAGCGGCGACGACGAGGTGTTGTATCTCAAGAAGCAGTGCATGCTGCAGCAGGACGCCGGGGCCGCCGGTATCCCCGTGCTGCTGCGCGGCGTGTGCCGTCGCTTCGTGGAGCCCAACCGTATCGTCGTCGTCTGGGAGGGCACGGGCGACTGGCCCAAGGACTACCTCCGCAGCCAACCGAGCAGCGTGCCCATCCGGGAGCGCGGCTACTGCGTGATTCAGAGGTTCCAGGGCGGCAAAAGCAAGGCTCCCTTGAGTCTGCACCAGACGTGCGTCTGCATGACCCCCGGACTGTCGGCCGGGATCGACATGAATCAGCCGGAGTGCCTGCAGATGCTGACCGACGTCGTGATCCCGTCCTACCGGAAGGTCCTCGACGCGCGCGAGCAGATGCTCGAGAACGCCATCCTCGATGAGATGATTCACTCCAAGATGCGTGGCCCCTCCTCCACCTTCAGGGTATAGTAGTAGTGTACGAAGCAGTTTTCCCCCACCAAGTTTTTATAAGAAGAAATCAACATGTGCCATATATTTTTTGAAGTGACTTCAGCCACCATTTCCATTAACTTCCATACCCAGGCAAACCCTCCAACACCAACGCAAATGCCAAGAAACAAAACATGAATACACTAATGAGCGTGTTCTATATGGCGGCTATGGAGGGAGTACCGAAATCTGCGTCCATGAGGCGGTTGTCCACGCACTGTTGCCGGTTCTTGATCAGCGTGCGGAAGGATGGAATGACGATATCGCTCACCGCCGGACTACCAAGCAGCTTGCGGCTGGTGTCGCTGTCAAGCCCGGACGGCTCCGTGGTCATGTGCATCAAAAATCTTGACACGCTTGCAGTTGATCGGGATGGGCTCCGTGCAGCCGATCGGCCCGGATACGAGTGAACCAGGCCCCATCCGCGTTCCCTGGTCACGCGGGACCATGCACCTGAGGCCGCCAAGTGCGCGGGCCACTCGGTGGTGGATTCCGCCAGCACCACAAAGCCCTCTGGCACTCTGAAGCGCTTGGCCACAGCGCGGACCCGGATTTCCACGGTCTCGCCCTTGTCGAGTTGAACCGGGAAGCACCAGTCGGACCAGACCACGTCCTGAGACCGTCGCACCACGCGCGCGCCTTGTCGTCTCCAGCCGAGCTCGGCAACTCGCCAGCAGACGCTGGAGACCGTATCAACATCAAAAGGCAACATTCGCACCGTCTTGAACTCAACTGCGGCGTGGCTGTCGTCCTTGCGACAAATGCTCACTTGATCCGTGTCCACAAGCTGCAGAGGCTGTGACACCTCGGCCTCGTTGGCAACGGCTTGCACCTCATGAACCCGCGCGTTGACGTTCGCTTCGAGCATGTCAAAAATCAGCGCGTTCTGCGCACTGTCGACCTGCTGGTTCATCATGAGCTCGACACGCAGCGCTCTGGCTGCAATGGAATCCCGGGCAAGGAGCTCTTCCCTCTGCGTGCTTGCCGCCTTCAGCGCCGTCTGGAGGGCCCCCGCGACCTGGACACAAGCCTGCAGACGTTGTTTGAGCTCCTCGTTCTCCTTCTGCGCTGCCTGACAGCGTCTAACCTCCCTAATAGCAGCGGCGTGCCAGCCTCCACCTTGGAACTGGACGAGCTGGTCCAGCTCCGGAGGGAGGCTCAAAGTGTCGACTAGGACCTGGCCGGGCGTCCGACGCTGCAGATACGACACGTAGCTGCTCAGCGTCTCCGCTTGGTCCTTGAGCGTCTGCAGCTCCAGCTTGCGGCGTTGCCAGCGCGTGACCGGCTTCTTGTCCTTTGACTGCTGCACGGGCGTCTGCTTGGCCTTCTTGGCGGGGCGCGGGGGCGTGTCCGCTGCCTGGCGCTTGGGCATCTTTGGCTCGGGCGTCGCGGGCGCCTGCTGGCGATCCAGCTCCGCCATCTCCTGGAGGAAGTCGCGCAGCACCTCGTCGCTGTCAGGCGGCGCTGGCTGAGACAGGGGAAGCGGCTGCGGCAGCAGGATACTCATGCTGTTGCAGGCGTTATTACGTGCATCACCAGACCTGAGCGAGTTCATAGTCTAGTGTTGTTGCGCGCGAGCAGGCAGGAAGGCGAATGCACGCCCACGACTGGCCAAAATGTGTGGACAAAATCATATCGGCGCGTGACCGCAATCCGAAAATGTTGACGCCCCATAGTGAGAGTAATCCCTGCGACGTGTGCACACTTGACCACACAATACGCACCGCTCTACGTTTACATGTTACATGTACCTCCGCTCTACCTCTGCTCTACCTGTACACTGCCGCCCATGGACGCGTCCAGCAGCGCGTTCTCCACTAGCTGGTGGCGGGCGCGCAGCATCTCGCGGAACGACGGGATCACCACGTTGCTGACCACGGGGGTGAGCAGTGTGGGCCCGTTCTGCTCGCTCGGAGCTGCGTGCGTCCGCAGTCGAAGTGACAATTGGAACTGGCATGTGCCTGGCCGCAGGACGTTCGGATGCACCAGCGCCCAGCCCGAGTCGTGAGTCATGTGCGTCCACGCCTTCGCGTTGGCGGGGCGCGCTTTCCACTTTGTCGTCGACTCGATCAGCGCGACGAAGCCGCCGGGAATAACCACGCGCCTCACCACAACGGTGACTCGCACATTGACTGAGCCTCCGTCGGGGAGCTCCCGCATATCGTGCCCTTGAGATACCAGCGTGTCCTTGGTGCGCTGAATGACGCTGACAGTCTGATCCTCTGGAATGACCCCCATGTGCATGACCTTCCAGATAGCACGGAAGGCCTGGGTGGCGTCGAAAGGCATGGATTGGTTGCGTCGGAACTCCACAGCAGGTGAAGTCCCGTCGACTCCTTCGCGGAGGACGGTGACCTGGTCGCCGTCAGGACCCAAGATGGATTCCCGGGCGTGGTGGAAGAGGTATTCCAGCTCCGAGTGCCGCGCGTTCAATCGGGTTTCCAGGTTGATAAGCACCGCTGAGCTCGGCTGCAACAAGTGTCCGTTCCTCAGCTCGGCTCGAAGCACTCGAGCCGCAAACGGGTTGGCCACAACGAGATCACGCTGCTTGACTCCAGCTACAGACACGACGGTGTGGAGGTCGCGGCAAGCCTTGAAACAGCGATGAAGTTGGTCTTTCAGCTGCGTGTTCTCGTCTTTGGATGACTGGTACTTTCGCTTCTCGCTCTCCGCCGCGTTCTTCCAGTGTCTTTGCTCGTCTGAAAGCCCCACGCCAGCTCGGAGCAGCATCGCGTGGGTCTTGCGCAGCTTGAGAAACATCAACCGAGTCTGCAGCGCCTCAGACTCGGACCGTAATTTGAGCAGCTCGTCCTTCCGACGCTTCCACGAGAGATTCGGCTTCTTCGCTGGAGGAGACGGAGACATTTCCACCGCCCGCTTGAGCGCGGCGATGTCCAGTTCAATCGGCGAGGCCGCCTGGAAGTCCGCGACGTCCATTTCGAGTAAATAACTTTCGATAATGCACTGCTCCAAGGTGGAGGCCGGAACCATGGCTGGAGTCGTCTCAAGTCCCCGTGCGCAGCGCTCCATTACTCGGTCCGGAGTCACTTGGTCTGCAGCTGCGATACTGCTAACGCGCCATAATCAAAAACTGGGTTGCACGCGACAGCGGAATAAGCAGCCGTCAAGACAGGAACCGAAGATAGGGATCGGGCGGTTGAGACTTTACCTTTACGTTGTGGTTGCGTGAGCAATACCCGCACACAGTCCCTCGTTTGCAGGCGAACTGCACTCTGTAGCCGACAAACCCGCTGCGTTGATCCGTTCGAAGCAGCATTAGTAGGATACACGGCAGGTCATCCAGATTCCTGCATAACCCTTCTAGCCCCAGACCTTATTCTGTATCCTACAGAATAAGCATTAGACTTGATTAGTATATTTCAAAACCTGTCAAAGATTTGCTGTTGGGGGCCCTTTCGCATCCCGCGGTCAAGCACTGGGTACATTGTGCACAGAAAGTGAACAAAACATGCTCAATGTATCCACCATATGCCGAAATGGCGAGCTTCTATTGGTCGTGGCGAGCGTAGAGCACGCTCAAAACCTGCTACATGGTAATACCTTGCAAGGCTGCTAAGGCAGCATACTTCGGCTCCAGCCACCCATCTTCGGCACGTCGCGATAAACGCGGAGGAAGAAATCGCCCTGTTCCTAACTGACGCAGTGAGGAGGAACTGGGCGAATTCTTCCTTGTGCTTGACATTAGCGCATCATTAGATTTCTTTAGCCCACCTAACATGCTTGTTACGATTGTCTCTCTAACAACACCAGGGAGCTTGCATGCTCAATAGCCCGTAATGACACGCACTACACACGGTTCCTCTTGTACGAAACAGGACAATATATGATATTCATGCCAACGTCTACTTCTTCCTTTACATGCGCACGCTCTTCAATGTTCGCGCCAGCCGTGGGTCATCTTCGCCATTTTGGCAGCCTCCGCTTTGCTCTGTAGCCTCCGGCACTGCCGCTCCATTCCTGCCGCTTTCATCGGTAGCCTCCGTCGTAGCCTCTGTCCCTTCTTCTGTAATCTACGGTGTAACCTCATCACGCGGAGAGCTTCTTCTGTAGCATCCGTCGTAGCATCTACCGCTTCTTCTGTAGTCTCCGGTGTAGCCACACCATGAGGAGCGCTTCTTCTGTAGCCTCTTGAGTAGCCACTGCATCAGCTACAATATAGCGGTAGACCCGGCTGTAGCCGGCTTCGTAGGAACCGATGAGGTTGTGCGCTGACTCCGCAATCGATCTGCCAATCGGGCCACACGCGAGAGCTCATAGCGTCGTCTGGGTCGGATCACCAGGTCTGGTAATCAACATCGCAACGTAGAATCAATATACCACTAGTACAATGTTACAGAGCAAAGTACACGCTCTCGGTTACCTGTAGATCACAATGGCGCTCATCATGATCGTCTTCGGCCATGGTCCTTGGCCACTTGGGCGCGCTCGACGGGCCCCAACAAAGCTTGCATTGCGACGTCTTGAACAGCGCAGTTTCGGAATGAAGGAAAGTACGAGTGGCTGACACGCGGCGGTTTTAGGCTTCCACCCGAATTTTCAAACCTGTTGGTGGTTTATACTCGTCCGTCTATTACCGCGGAATAAACCCCGTTTATCTTCCCATCGCTAATCTAACAGGAAGATGTGCACAATACCGGCTCTACAAACATCCATATGCGAAGTTCGGAAGAGAGGACAAGTTTGCTGGATATTATGTCCTGTGACAACGCTTATTCTGTAGGATACAGAATACGGGGTTAGAGGGGATAACGTAGCTCCTCCATTCAAGTGCGTCACAGGTCCGTGCTTTCCACTCGGTCGTCCCCTCGGCGAGGACGACGAAACCTCCGGAAAAGGCGATGCGCTTCATCAAACTACGCGATGTGATCTCCACACAGCCCCCACCTTCGAGCTTCTGCACGGAGGTATCTCGGGTTATCGTCATATCTTCTGACCTCATAACAATACCAGGCCGCGGGTCGTCCATAACACTCCACACGCTGTTGGATGTTTCCTCGGCGCTGAACGGCATCAAACGCGTTCGCTTCAGCTCCAACGCCTCGGACGACCCCATTAACTCCCCTCGACGCACTTGGACAAGGTCTACATCAGGCTCCGGGAAGTGGACACAAGCCTCGCGATGGCGTCCAGTTCGTTCACGCGTCTATTCATTTCTCCCTCGAGCATATCGGCGGAGCAAAGCACGTCAAAGCGACGCGTACTGTATGTACCCTCACTTCAGACATCGGCTTTTCTATCGGATTTGAAGGGGGATTGTATTTGCTTGGGTTTAAGCTGTATTTTGGCTCATAGAGGTCAAGCTCATCATGGTCGCAGATGCATTGGGAGCCTTCCAAAACCTGCATTTCATCGACATAAAATGTTTCTCTAAATTCCTCTCTAAATATAAACTGTGCAGAGGTCGATATATGTGAGAGGTCGGGCTTTATGCCTTCAAGTTGCTAAATGAGGGAGGTGCATACTTTAATCAAGTTAACATTTATGTAGTTGCACAATGAGGGGGCGAAGTGACCCTTCGTTTATTCAGACGTAATTTACGTCTCATCAGAATAAGTTTTCTTAAATCCGTTTATGCAGAAGTTTAATACGGTTTTGGAAGGCTTCCATTGAGAGGCAAAACTACATGTATGGCTAGCACCAGCAGTGCGAGACGAGTTTAGCGCACATCGTACCGCAGATTACCTCGCTCCATTGCATTGGCGTTAGCTGGTCTTTGTAGGCCTTCTCCAAAAGCTCCGTCCGTGGGCGGCTGCAGGCTCAGCGCGCCGAACACGACTCAGCTCCAGCCCTAGTAGCATGGGCTAAGACATAGCACAGGCACTTCGCGCTTGAGCGCTCCGTTTCGCTGTACGAGGCACTGTCAGCGCACGTGCTGGACGCGTCCACAGGGACGTACGTTTCCTGGGTGGCGTCGAGCAGCTTTCTCCTATCCGCGGCGGCGCTGCTCTTCGCCTTCGTCCCGCAAGAGGTCTACCAGGAGCTGGCGGGGTGCCACACCCAGCAGCAGCAGCAGCAGCAGCGCAGAATTCTTCTTGCGTCATCGCCGTGTCTTCACCATGCTTCTGCCTGCCAAAATGTGAAATGAATGGTTTTGGCGCGAAAACCTCGCAACGACCATAATATATTAGCTAGGCTTCTGCAACCTTATAAATATAAACACATTAAATCTCAGAAGTAATAAGGAGTATTATGTGTCGGAAGTGAGGGTACCTACAGTAGTTTTCCTCTCCGCTTGCAGAGCCCAGGCCACGAGCGTCTCCATTTCACAGTGGGATGTATCCGCGAGAGACAGCGCTGACTGCAGTGATCCACAGATCTGCAAACAGCCCTTGATCCTCATTTTGAGGCGTTCATTCTCGGTCTGCGCCACTTGACACCGTTGTTTCTCGACCTCGGCGGCGTCCTTCCAGCTTGGCTGGTCTTGGGAGAGTTCGATGGCATTCGTCTCCAATTCACCAGTTTGCAGCAAGGTTAACTGCGTCTCCCGGGCCTTCGACTCTGCCCTCAGCTTCTCCAACTCGTTCTTCTTGCGCTTCCACCACACATTCGCTGACTTTGGGCGCGTCGTGTCCACAGCTCGCTTTGGGCTTCTTTGCTTGCCTCCAGCGCAGACGCCGAGGTCAGTGACGTCCAATTCGTCCAGAAAGCTCAGGAGAACGCGCTGTTCTGTCGCCCCTCTTGGCGTAAGCGTACCAGCAAGAGGGTCCTGACAGGCCATGACGTGCCAAGAACGATAACTGTGGCGAACAAGAAGAGAATTCCAAAGGATGAGTTCCGGGGGGATAGGCAACCAACATGTGGTCACGTGGAGAGCTGGTGATTGTGCTCGTCCGGGTAAACACCGGACGTTGAATCCACAGTTCAGCATTCTTATCGTCAATTTTATTGACTACGCTTCGAAGCAGTGTGCTTACCTCACCACAAACGTTTACAGTGGAGCTGCACGCGACGAGTCTAACAATGCCTTATCCACGAGCTGATACCGTGACCTCAGGACCATGCGAAGCGCTGGTATTATGACGTCGCTCAGTCCCAGCAACGAAGAAGCGGGGTCGTTCATCATACTTTCGCTTGACTGCAGGCGGATCACAGTCTGCAGCTGACACATTCCTGGCATTGATGCGACTGAGAGCACTGTAACCCAGCCATAGTCTCGAGTCACGTGGCTCCACTCGGCCGAGCAAGACGGTCGTGCTACCCACTCGGTAATGGACTCGACGAAGACGATCGAGCCTTGTACCACGATGCGCTTCATCAAGCATTGGGACCGAATTTTCACGCTGCCTCCGTTCTCCAGTGGCTGAGTGAAGCAGCCTTGCGAGGCCACCATATCCTCCGAGCGGATGAAGACACAGGCGCAGCACTCGTTCGAGATGACGCCGAACTTCATCACTTCCCACATGGCGTGGCAAGCAGAGCTCGGAAAAATAATTATTTTGTTTTATTGATGGAGTCAATAAATTATTGGGCAATAAACGATTGATCATCAAGTGAACGACTATATCGGGGGCTTGGTAGATTTTGAAATGATAGCGAGAAGAGGAGAATTACTAGAACGCGGATAGCTCGGATGCCCCGAAGCTGGCAAAATTGAGAATTCCAATGAAACGCGAAGACTCTTCCGAAAGAGGAGAGCGGGCTTAGCATTAGTGTGACGGGGTCACACAGCACAATGCACAGAGGAAGTGCGTGCGGATATTACTATCCAGGTGAACAGCAGTTCACCAGTCCCCGGCCTCAAAGAGAACGGTTTGCTACAAAGGAGTAGGTTATAAGACTGACTGTATTTTGGTAGAGGTTAACTTGGTCGTAATACAAACTACAAGTTAACTATACAAAAGCCCACACAAACTCAAATGGTTGGCTTGCGGAGCTACTGGTACCATGTACCATGTACTCGGGAGAGTGACACCCGTCACTCTTCATGTAATGGGTACACTTGATTGTACCCCGTTACATCCTCCCCCATTATCTGAGAATCATATCTGATTCTCCAATCAGCTTCGAGAGAATCCGAACACCGAAAGGTCGGATTCTCGGGCGCTGCCGCCGCAAGGCTGGCGCGCCTCATCGCCACGCCCACAGTGACTTGTTCCCGCAGCGGGCACCCCGTGCGGAACCCCCCTGCCCTCGGCGATGTTGGCCGCGAAGCCGACGCGTTTAGTGGCCGTATTCACAGCGCTAGCAGGCGCAGAGTGCCTCGGCACGGGATGCATGTGCCTCCAAACTTGCGGTGTCCCTCGTAGACAACCAGCAGTTGGCGTCGCATGGCCCTCGGGCCCCGCTGGCACGTTCGTGCTGCAGTGCCTCCCGCGAGGGACAGCACCTTTCCGGTCAGCTCGTAGCGTAACCATGGAGAGAGCTGTGCTGCTCATCACCGGCCATGACAGCGGCCCGACAGGGCCCCGCTTGTCACAGCACGGTGTGCCGGTCGGTCGAATACGTCGGCTCGACCCATGGGCTATGGTCAAGCGCTGACCACAACCATGAAGCGTCATGCTTCAACGTCGTGTTTGCTTGAGCGACCATGGCTGCTTCCAGCAACCCGCTCATCATACAGAGCAACGCGGCGGACTTGTCTAAAGCCCTGCAGCGCGTCACGGCCATCACGTCGCCGACGCTAAGGTGTCTTCCTTCGACACCAGGGTACCGCAAGGGTACTTCATCGTGGTGTGGGGTGTATTGCCCTCCGTCACCGGCGATCGCATCCTGCGCGCGGCGACCAACACCAGGTCGGCGTGCGTGCAAGACCGCATGGCACACAGTCCATACAGGACCTCAAGGTGTACGAGGGCACCACCTCATACACCAAAGGCACGTCGTGTATGGCACGTACCACGACTGCCATAAGTGCCTCGTGCACCTCAAGTGCCACGTGCACAAGTAGTGTCGCGTGCACTAGGGGTACCTCGCGTACACCAAGTGCCACGCGCACAGTGAGCGTCACGCACCGCGACTATCTCACAGGTAGTATGTGCCACGTGCACGCGTATGGCTTCGCGCCTGACAGGTGCGGCATGTGCCGCGCCAACTGTAAATGTCTGCAAAGGCAACACGTTCGGGTTCTCCCCTCGTGGGCAACGCCCATGCTCGGGACTGATAGCTACCTGGCCGGCAGACGTGCCGCGCCCAGCGTAGCAACAGCCTGGAGCTTTGGCGTGGTGCTGATGGCTACCTGGCCGGTAGACGTACCGCGTCCAGTGTTGCAACAGCATCACGCTGTGTTGTGTATGTACACATGCCATCGTCCGCGGACCAAGCCACAGACTGGCTGCCATGTCTTTGCCTGACAGAGGCAGCCTTCCAGCAGCGAATGCGCGCGCCATCTTCGGCCCAGCAGCGACAGTAGCCGCTGCCAAGGTTGCTGGCCATCGGTCACCATGACCATGGGACCTGAGCAGCGATGCATCAGGTCCAGCACCTTCGTGCAATACTTCGTGAGTGGCTACACCATGCAGCCACTACACTGGCTTCTACGACGAAGCAAGTCTCATGCCAGAGACCTCGGGAGGAAGGGCACTTCCGATCCCCTCCCCCACTTACGATTTGAGCCCCGGCGGGTCAGGCGCCAGCCGGCCGCCTAACCTCGCGCCGCCCTGCAGCACCGAGTCACCGTGCCAGCAGACTCCGGTGGCACGGGCAGCTACCCTTCTTTGGCTCTGGGTCAACATCGTCGACCAGAGCTTGGCATCTACCAGCCTGGATGCAGTTTGAGTCTGCGTGACTTGACGTGTTACTCTGTTACCCACGTCTTCGGACAATGACACCCATGACAGCGTACGGCTTGTCCTGCATTCAGAGTAGCTGCATGGCATGCACGCATACTCAGACTCAGCCATCTCGGCACCGAGTCGTGGACACTTGTTGTCCCAACGCCGCACAGTGCTAGGCGCGACAGACCGTACCAACGATCCCTGCCGCGCAGCGGCCTTTGCCTTTAGACCGAGCATGCTCCTGCATGTGGTCATTGAGGTGTCGCCCTCCGGCAGACACGTTCCAGTCGTGATCGACCATGCTCGCCGAGTCGGCGGCGACGCAACATGCATCGCCGCAGGTACGTCGTGTACCCAAGCCACGTCTTCTGTGCGCATGGCCACAGCCGCGCTGGTCGACACCCAGTCGAACGTCATCCATGATGACCGGGTGCCAAGCCCTTGGAGGAAGGAAGTGCTTCCGCGCACTCCTCCTCCGCTTAAAATCAATGCCGCGCGGCGCCTTCAAGAGGACCGTGCGGCTATGACATCGTGACGGTGTCACGAGCCTCTTAAACTCCGTGTGGTCATCCACCACACACGAGGAGACCCAAGTGACCTGATCACTAGTCTTGGTCATACTGACCGTGCGTGGAACTAAGTTACCCACGCTGAAGTAGCTTCGAGCGACTCCTTCCGGCTCATGCAGAGCCTTACGGCATCGTGTGGAACTACGTTACCCACACAGGAAGTGCATCGTGCACCTTCCTCATCAGTTTAGGTCTGAGTGACCTGGTGTGGAACTGGGTTACCCACACAGGAAGTGCCTGCAGCGCCTTCCTCTTCAGTTATGGTCTGGGCGACCGGGTGTGGTACTTGGTTACCCATACAGGAAGCGCGTGCAGCGCGTTCCTCTTCAGTTAAGGTCTGTGCGACCGTCCGTGGTACTTGGTTACCCACGCCGGAGGTGCCTTGAGCGGCCTCCTCAGCATTACATGCTCTGTGCGGAACTAAGTTACCCGCTAGTCAGTGGTCCTTGGTTACCCACCTGGTGGTGTCATCGAACACCACCCTTGTCAATGCTCATGCCGAGCAATGACTCTCAGCACTGGAGTTGCTTGTTGAGGCAGCTCCACATGCCAGGCATAACAGCCCTCGGTTGCAGATACACTGCACCTTCTTCATGGAGATCAGCATGTCAATGATGCCTCCCTTCTTCTTCGTCGTCTTGTCGGACGCATCCAGCGCCCTGGCGGTCCCATCGGACACCCTTGTGTCTGTCCATAGGTGGGAACATGACTCACCAATGCTCTGTCAGACACAGAGGGCCGACTTAGCCTCAAGGCGTTGTCGCGCTACTCGACCGAGAGCCTGTGCAGCTTGCACGGCGCACTCAGGGTCAAGTCATACTTGCCGAGGGCATATACGGTTCCATGCCCAGGGCCGGCTTTGGCACGATGTCCGGGACGATGTACGGTTCCATGTCCGGGACCATGTGCGGTTCCATTGCTGTCAGCGCCCTCGAGCGCGACAGCCAGGGTCACAGCGGACCTCAAGGTTCTTCTTCGGCCCAGCCTCAGTCAATGAGACCGGACCTTGTGCTTAGACTCTCTCGCAGAGTCTCGGCACTTGTGTCGTTATTCCAACCGACACATCTGGCGATGTGCGAACATCCACGCGACGTCCCAGACTCAATCATGTCTAGGGATACTATTACCCCCGCACACTCACGTGTACTACCGACAACCCACCGTTGTCCTTCACCAATGCGAGCGTCAGTGCTCGCAAGGGACCCCGGGTCTCTGTGGTGTACGCCTTCCGTACACCCATCACAAAGACTCGGGCCAACCCCAGCAAGGCCCTCGTCCTTACTGGTGGTTGTGTCCCCCTTGAGCACCTGACGGTGCATGGCGTCGGCGCCCCCTTGACCCTCTGGTCTTCGGGTAGGTCTTCTTCCCAGACCTAGGCGATGGGCAGACACGTTGATAGTGTCCTCGTCCGCCGCAGCCGTAGCAGCGGGCTGAGTACTGCTCAGCCGAACTCAGATCCATGGATTCTCGTTCGCTGTCAGCGACCACAGGCTGTACAACAGCCAGATCACCAGCCTGCTTGTGGCTGTACTCTTCCTGGAGGGCGACTTGGATCGCCTCCTCCATAGTGGCGGTGCGCACGCGGAACAACTGCGTGCGCGCAGGACCGACCTTCAGGCCGTCCACGAAGACTGTCATCTTGACGTCTTCCGACAGTGGGTTCCCCACCAGCGAGGTTGCCAACGTGCGCATCTCCTGTACGTACGCGTACAGCTCGCGCTCCCCTTGTTTGCAGGCAAGGAAGCGCGAGCGCTGGCGGAACTCGTTGTTCGCCGGGAGAAAAGCGGCTCGAAGCTGCTCACACAGCTGAGCTCAGGATGTGAAACATCCAGGCGACATCGCTTCGCGCATATACGCCCAAGTCCTGGCACGTCCGCCAAGATTGGAGAGCGCGAAGGCGACTCGAAGGTTCTCGGCCGAGATGAGACCAGCGCTCATTGCGATCTCGGTCTCCCGGATCCAGAAGTGAAGGTTCTCACCTTCCTTCCCTTCGAACGGAGGCACAGCTAGCCGCAGAGGCTTAGGCTGCACCCGTTTGGGCTCACTCATCTGAGCCAGCAGGTTTCCCTGCACATGAGCGATGAGCCCGCGTTCGTACTCGTCAAACGCGCTCACCCGCTCGACCTGCTCGGCTGGCGTCGCCGCCGCCAAGCTCCGGAGGGCATCTCTTCCGAAGATGCCCGCCATCTTCCGCACCGACTCGAACTGCGAGTCAGTCAAGTGAGAAAACTCACTTCGGTCCATCGTGGCTCACAGACCTGAGCCACCGAGGATTCAGGTAGACCAATCTACCCGCGTAGGCGTAGGATTGACTACTAGTGCTACTAAGTGTGACGGGGTCACACAGCACAATGCACAGAGGAAGTGCGTGCGGATATTACTATCCAGGTGAACAGCAGTTCACCAGTTCACGGCCTCAAAGGGAACGGTTTGCTACAAAGGAGTAGGTTATAAGACTGACTGTATTTTGGTAGAGGTTAACTTGGTCGTAATACAAACTACAAGTTAACTATACAAAAGCCCACACAAACTCAAATGGTTGGCTTGCGGAGCTACTGGTACCATGTACCATGTACTCGGGAGAGTGACACCCGTCACTCTTCATGTAATGGGTACACTTGATTGTACCCCGTTACAATTAGAATCTCAAAAGATCGGCGTGTGCGTGTAGTGGCGGGTTTCATAGAAGCAAGCCCAGCCCACTCATCGGGTGACGTCTACACAACGACGCCACCAAGCTGGCATTAGGATAGGGGAGAACAGCGAAACCAATGCGACCGACAGAGAGGTCGGTTTGGTAGAAGACGCTGGCAGAAGGCGCTAGCAGGAGTCGCCGGCATGAAGCCGCCGACAGCTAGGAGCAGAGACACAGACAGAGATCACTTTGAGATTTACATCTAAACCATCAACAGAGCTTTGGTTTGCCCGGAAGCGCCAGCTTCCCTCGTAGTGTTCCGAAACCTACTACAGTGCGTGGGCGCGACACGTGCGCGCCAAACGATGCGGTGGTAAGACTACTTTCACCTACGACTTCAGGCATTCACGCCTGCCTAACTCGACGGTTCTAGCATCTTATTGTCCATTTGTTGGTGGCAGTCCTTGCGCATCGGAACCAAGACTTCGCTCACAGGGCGAGAGAGCAGCACGGGGCTGTTCTTGGACATGTAGGGCAAGTTGCCCCCGTGTTCGTTCTCCTGGAGATACAATCCAGTCTGCAACTGGCAGATTCCTGGTGACGGTCCGTCCGAAGCAATCGGGTGCACGACCCCCCAGCCAGAGTCTCGCGTCACTTGTTCCCACTCGTCCGAGGACCCGGGGCGATCGAGCCACGCGGTGATTCCTTCGACCACGACGATAAACCCTTCGGGGATACGGAAGCGCTTCATCACACAGATCGTCGGACCGCTTGGCTGTATTCCTCTCGTCCTTGGGCATGCCCACCTTCACCACGTCCCACATGACTTCCGCCACTCGGTCAGCCGGGAACGGCACCAACCGCGTGCGTTTCAGCTCCAACGCAGCCTTCTCCGAGTTGTTTCTCCTCCGTACATTGACCTGGTCCGAGACTAGTTCGGGGAGACACACGCACGCTTCCAGGTAAATATTCTCCAGATCGGCAAGCCACTCGTCCGCGCGGCTCTCCAGCAAGTCGAACACCGTGGACGTCACAAACTGTTCATGATGCCCAGAGTTCATCTCAGCATGCAGCGCCATCGCTGCGAGCGCGTCGCCCATGAAGATCTCATTCTCCTGGATCTCCAACAGCGCCAAACACGTCTTGACATCCTTGAACGCCTTCTTGTTGGTTTGCAACTACGCCTTCAGCCGTCCATTCTCGCCCTTAGTCGCCTCATATCGACGTTTCTCGCCCTCGGCGACGTTTTGCCAGAATCGGGTCTTTGCTTACAGAGTGCAACTTGCGGCCTTCCGGGAAGTCCAGGAAGGCACGGAGTGCCATGCCGCGGCTCCTTCTCCGCTTCAACGTCTCTAGTTGGGACTGGAGCGCCACCGTCTCCGCTCGTAGACTCAGTAGTTCCTCTTTCCGGTGCTTTCAGCTCATCACGGGCTTGTTCGATGCAGCGGACGGCTGTTCCTCTGGCTTCTTCTTTCGCATAGGAGGTGTCGGCCTTGGCGTCGGGTGAAATTCGAGTACATCCATTTGCTGCAAGAAGTTCTTGCGGATGCTCTGGTGCGTGAACGCTGCGTTTGGCTCGGCGCTTGTAGGCACCGATAAAGCCTCGAGCAGGTGCAACATGGCGCCTTCGTCGGTGTCACGTGTGGACGTCATATCGCTGGTTGAGGAGGGAGACGAGAACTGGACCAGTTACTGGTGCTTTGCGGTGGGGAATGATGGCTAGAGGATAAGGCGGCGAGATCGGCACCACCTGTGCGCGGAGATACCTAAAGTTACTGGCGCTTCGTGGCGAGCTGTCTTTTGTTGCTCGTAGCGTCTGGCCGAAGCTGAAGGGACTTCACAAACACCTTCGCTCCACTAGAGTACGTTTGACCCGTTGTTATCCATACCGTTCCGCGCACTTCCATTCGGGCATGGTTGGTGTAGTCATAGTATTTAGAGTATGACATGACACTACTATTTTGATCACATCATGATCATTTCATTTTATATGTCGATTAAAAAATAGTACAGGAAGAACGCTAAAGTCATGAGCTTAGCAGCGTGTTATCCACTTGTTGATGGCGATGCTCCAGCATCTTGCGGAACGTAAGAACCATGACTTCCCTCACAGGACGAGAAAGCAGCGACGGGTTGTTCTGGGAGATGTAGGACAAGTTTCCCCCACGTTGGTTCTCTTGGAGAAATAACCCTGGCTGCAACTGACACAGTCCTGGGTCCAAAGCTATCGGCTGCACCACTCCCAGCTTGACTCGCGCGTCGCGTGTCTCCATTCGTCCACAGACCCCGGACGAGTGAGCCACTCCGTGATGGCTTCGACCACGACGATGAATCCTTCTGGAATATGAAATCGCTTCTTCTAACATCTCAAACGAAGTTCCACGACTCCCCACCTCCCATTTCGAATGTGACACAACCTTCTGAGACCATCAGAGTGTCGGAGCGCTGGGCCATACTCATCGTCTCTTCGGACATACCCACCTTCATCACGTTCCACATCGCGTGAGCGGTTCTGTCGGGAGAATAAGGCACTAAGCGCGTGCGTTTAAACTCCAAGGCAACATCTTCAGCGGGGCTGCTTATCCTTCGGACATTGACCTGATCGACGTCACGCTTGGGAAGGCACTGCCGATAAACACTCTTGAATTTGCTCATCCACTCGTTCGCGCGCTTCTCCAATAGTGTAAACACCATGGAAGCCACAACTTGCTGATGAGTATGTCCGGAGTTCAGCTCAGCTCGCAGTGACATCGCCGCAATGTTGTCGCCAATGAAAACTTCGCGCTGTTGGCTCTTCACCAACTGCAGCTGCTTCCTTACAGCCTTGAACGCTTTCTTGTTGGTCTTCAACTGCGCTTTCAGCCGCTCATTCTCACCTTTGGCCGCCGCATAGCGGCGCTTCTCCATCTCGGCGACAACTCTCCAGAAAGCGCGATCTCTCGATGAATTGTTGTCTCCAGAAGGTAACTCTTGGCAGTCCGAGGATGTCTTGAAGAGCTCTTCCAGTGTCATCCTGCTACTCCTTCGCGTCCTCAAAGTCTCCAGTTGAGACTAAGGCATCCGTCTTGGCTCGTAGCATTAGCAGTTCCTCTTTTCGACGCCTAGAAAACACGGGTTTTCTCGCGGGTTGTTTGATACCTCGCCTGTATTAACTCCTGGATGCAAGGGATCAATATATCCGTGACGCGTCTCGAAAGCAGCGCGTTCCTGCTCTGCTCATGAACGGACCCACTTTCTACAGCATCAGCGCTTCTGACAGACAGGAAGGACTGTATCCGGCAGAAATCTTCGTTCGCGCTGTCGGTCTTGACCGAGCACACCGTGACCCATCCGGAGTCCCTGGTCACGTATTTCCAGGCGGTCGAAAACATTGGATACGCGTGCCATTCCGACATCGCCTCGACCTGAAGCATGAACCCTCCAGGGACTACGACAGGCTTCAACAAGCAGAGCGAGTGAACACTCGCAGTACCGCCACAATCGAGCGGATACATAATATGTCCTTCCGTCACCAGCATTTCGTTGAAAGGTCCGACGATACGAGTACTTGTGCTTTACCTGGTTCAGGAAGTCACCGTGCTTCATCAGACCCCAAGCGACACTGGACGTGTACTGCGCGCCCTCCAAAAGGTTTATATACTGAATCGGTAGGATACCTATCACGCCAGTATGGCCCCGGTGAAGCACCGGCCCTTCAAAAGGTTTAGGCAGATCCAACCGATGTGCAATGGTATGATTCAGTATATATATTCGAGAAAGATAACGATTGAGGCGGACTGTAATAGCACTAGAGATAAGCACTTGCATTTTCAAGTATAAACTTCTACAGGCTGCAAACGTATCACAGCCAAGATTCGCATTTTAATGTTGTAAAGCATTGCCACTTGATATCTGACATCTACAGTCTTAAGGCCACTTTCTGGGCAGGAGATGACCGTAGCTCAAAAGAAAAGTAATCAATTAAAATGAAGAGGGAGTTTATACCAAAATTATCCTATCCCAGCCTTCGCGGAGCCCTAGTTGAGCACCACCGAGGCGGCGAGAACGTTGAGGGTTGAGATGACGACCGAGTACCGGCTAGACTTGTGCAGCAACGGCTTATGTCAGCGACTGGAGGGTTTGATTAACGCGCGGACGTTCGAGCTGGACGCCTTCTTCAGTGACTATCGTCCATTCGTGTTTAGCCGCGACGTAGTGCCCGTGCAGGTCCGTCGAGGAGATGGCAGCGACTCTACTACGTCAATTGAGTTCAAGCATACTCGCGTGCTGCCGTTCAGCACCGGAGTCGTACCGGTTTTAATAAAATATACCAGCTAGATGTCAAGAGCACTGGTTACCCGGGCCCCGGGTCAAGCCCGTGGGTCCCGGGGGGGGGGGGGTCGCCGTTCGTAAGAAAGGTTAATTGTGATGTATTAGTTGCGTCTATCCTAGCTGTGGTGTTTTGAGTTTCGTTTCGTTTGGCAGTGAGGTACATTGATGTCACTTAACTTCTTTGGCTAACGACAGCTATGACCTTGTCGGTGGTCGTCTCTAACCGACCGCCCTGTGAAACGGCCCTGACCAAAGCCAGAGCCACCTCCACACACTAACGGGTGAAGGCCACGAACTCCGAGGAGTTCTCATCACTGTTCTGCTCCATCCAGCGACCTACGTCCCCGGAAGCGTAGTTGTACACGTCGTCCCACGTCCAGCCGGAGCCGCAAATTCGAGTGGGTATCTGTCACAATATTTAAATTGTGGTAATAAGTGATATGGTAGCACTATACCTTTGTGCGGCCTACTTCGTACCGACGTGCAATCAAATCCGAAAGTCGCAAAATTCATATTGCAAATTTCTAGTTAGCAACTTCAATTACGCATTCAAAGATGGAATTACGGTAATCAAAGTTGGACCAGAGGTCCAAGAACTCCATGGCTACGTAAGCTGGCGTGCTGTGCTCGCGCCAAAAGCAAGGGTGCGCGGTTTGGCGCGTACTATAGCCGACGCCGACCGAGGGGAGCTCACTTCGCAATTCGCCTTCTTCGCAGATGTCCCTCCAAGGCCGCGTTACTCGCCACACCGTCCTCGAGAAGCAGCGTCCTAAAATCCCGCATTAAGCGAGACTTGGCTCCGGATCGCCACGCAATCTACGATCGCTCGCGTGAGCCAGACAGCAACGGTGAGATCCTCTCCATTTCGGAACGCCAGATGCACATCCTGGAGCGCGCCGCGACCGCTAACATGAACGTGATGACCCCAGCGCTGGTGGCCAGCATGGAGCTGCACTGTCGCGACTTCGTCACGAGGGCGGCGAACAATGAGGACATGATGTACGGCATGTAACAGGGCTCGTCGGACCAGTAGTAGTAGTAGTAGCCTACTGTACGAATTTGATTGCCGTAATTCCATCTTTGAATGCGTAATTGAAGTTGCTAACTAGAAATTTGCAATATGAATTTTGCGACTTTCGGATGAAGTAGGCCGCACAAAGGTGTAGAGAGGAAGTACGGCGGGCATCGGGAGCCGAGATGCTGTGTTGAGTACGCTGAAAAATCGAAACTGAATATTATAGCTGTTAACTACAACTATCCCTTGCTATTTGCGTTGGGCTGTCGGCTACCACTAATTGATCTTGAACCGCTGCTGCTGCAGTTCACCTTTGCGGTTAACCGTGATCTAGGGTTTCGCGAGATACAGTCCAGCATCATTAGTGCTCTCTTGCTGCTGATGTGTAATTGCCGTTGATTATCTTGATCTCGCAACAGTATCTTTTGAAAACTGCGGCGTGAGTCCATCGCCATGTTGGCGAGGGCGTCCGCCATTCTGTTGTGAGCACGCAAGTGGTGCTGCCACGTCATTACCGCCAGTTTGTCTGCCAGCCGCCGGCTTTGCCAATATAGCGGTTGTAGGTGCTTAGCTCGAGGCGGAGTCCGCGTCTTCTGCTGATGAATGATGAGGTTGCTGTCTCCTACCACATGAAGTGGGGTCCAGCCAAAATGAATGCACGCCTTGAGTCCCGTAAGTAGCCCCATGTTCTCCGCCACGTGCTGGCCGCCGCGTAGGACATGCTAATGACCCAGCAGATCTCATGACCACCCCGTCCGTTTCCGATGCGGACCACGGCAGCGCCACTACCGCCAGGGCCGGGATTACCACGCGAGCCGCCATCGAAAAACAAAAGGTAGCGGGTCCGTCCAGTAGGGGCCGCGTCGAGCGTCGGCTCCCACGCGGATATGAGCACACGACTGTGGTGTTTTGAGTGCTAGCCGCAGTAAGCGACTATATGTACGCATCCTTACAAGACAGAACTCACTAGGCAGGAGCTTAAGTAAGGTTAATTGTATTAATACTTTTTCAAAACTTCAAATTATCGTTAGCACACTCTCCTCACAAAGCTACATTGAAGACTGTGAAGACGTAAGCATTTTCTAAAACCCTGTTCGAGTGAAATACGATCAAAGGCCTTGATCATCAAGACGCAAATCCGTTGCAAGTTTCCCGTGTATAAACTTTTAAGCTCTACTTGTCGCTAAGCACCCAGGTGGAACACTTCTGAAGTATTCCACCTGGGTGTTTCGTCAGCCCTTCGCTGGGTAAAAATGCTAGTGGCAATAATGCATGACAGAAATTTAGCTCGACCAGGTGCAGATATGTTACCAACCGGATAAACCGGAGCTTCCAGCTTATCTGTCAATATGCGACAGCACTTGTGAATATCTCGGTTATGGCGCGTAGACATACATCAGCCTTGCGTCATCGATTGTACTTCATGCTGAATTTATCTGAGGCACTGGTCGCACGCTTTTGATTAGAACGTTTGTGGGAGTATGGTTTCCTCACAGTAGGCTTATCAGGTCATCGTGTCGAGGCTGGACGCCACAATAGCGCTCCGGCATGTTTCGACTTAATAGGTTAGGCGGTTCTTTTGGGGGCATATTATACAGATAAGCTAATTATAAATAATAAAAGAAAGAGAAGCACAAACGTAGTAGCTACAAGATCGAAAGTGCGACCGCAAAGACACTTTATGAATGTAGTATAGCTCTCGATCCATGAGGCCAAACTTTTTCAAACACATCGACAGACTATTTTTTTAGTAAGCCTTAAGGGGACTCAACTTTACATCGAGCTGTTCAATACGCAATTAATTGTAGTAGTCGAGATGTAGCTAAATGATTATCACACCAACAACCCTGCAGGACAACTAGATATATTTATTTCCAAATGAAAAAAGTCACACGCGACTTTGGTGCGCCTCACTTGCGGCGCACCAGTCGCACATCTCCTCTCAGCTTACTTTACCGCTCTAGCATATATCGAGTCAGTCTTGCGTTCTTCGGGTTCGGTCACAAGACGCGCCTGCACAGGATCTGGGTTCGCAGCGAGTGGATTTTCTCTCAGTCGGACGCCTTTACACACGTGCTGGTAGACCCTTCCAACTAAACTTTGTCCTTTCGAGTCGTCCTTGAGATCGCGATACAGAGTCGTGACCTCTTCCAGCAACGAACGCCTCGAACATGTCCTGACTAGCATTAAGATCAGACAATATTAGTGAAGTTGCCGATACCGCAGCAATTGTAGACGAACCCATTCGTGGTGCACGTATTTGTGGCCTGAGGGGGCCTTTTCTAGCTACTTTCGGCATCGAATCGCCCCCTAGAGCACCAGCAAGTCCAACGCGTCGCATTCTACAGTACAACCAGTGAAAAATTAAGTTTAGGCCAAGTTTCCATGTCATGAGTCAATGGGGGGGGGGGGGTACCTGAAGACTCAAGCGGAGGTTGCTGCTCCTTCTTGGCCTTGTGCGAGCATCCAGGTCATGTCCGTTCTCCTGTTCAGCAAATTCTAAAATGACATTAACTCCTCTAACCCCGTATTCTGTATCCTACAGAATAAGCATTGTCACAGGACATAATATCCAGCAAACTTGTCCTCTCTTTCGAACTTCGCATATGGATGTTTGTATAGCCGGTATTGTGCACATCTTCCTGTTAGATTAGCGATGGGAAGATAAACGGGGTTTATTCCGCGGTAATAGACGGACGAGTATAAACCACCAACAGGTTTGAAAATTCGGGTGGAAGCCTAAAACCGCCGCGTGTCAGCCACTCGTACTTTCCTTCATTCCGAAACTGCGCTGTTCAAGACGTCGCAATGCAAGCTTTGTTGGGGCCCGTCGAGCGCGCCCAAGTGGCCAAGGACCATGGCCGAAGACGATCATGATGAGTGCCATTGTGATCTACAGGTAACCGAGAGCGTGTACTTTGCTCTGTAACATTGTACTAGTGGTATATTGATTCTACGTTGCGATGTTGATTACCAGACCTGGTGATCCGACCCAGACGACGCTATGAGCTCTCGCGTGTGGCCCGATTGGCAGATCGATTGCGGAGTCAGCGCACAACCTCATCGGTTCCTACGAAGCCGGCTACAGCCGGGTCTACCGCTATATTGTAGCTGATGCAGTGGCTACTCAAGAGGCTACAGAAGAAGCGCTCCTCATGGTGTGGCTACACCGGAGACTACAGAAGAAGCGGTAGATGCTACGACGGATGCTACAGAAGAAGCTCTCCTCATGATGAGGTTACACCGGAGATTACAGAAGAAGGGACAGAAGCTACGACGGAGGCTACCGATGAAAGCGGCAGGAATGGAGCGGCAGTGCCGGAGGCTACAGAGCAAAGCGGAGGCTGCCAAAATGGCGAAGATGACCCACGGCTGGCGCGAACATTGAAGAGCGTGCGCATGTAAAGGAAGAAGTAGACGTTGGCATGAATATCACATATTGTCCTGTTTCGTACAAGAGGAACCGTGTGTAGTGCGTGTCATTACGGGCTATTGAGCATGCAAGCTCCCTGGTGTTGTTAGAGAGACAATCGTAACAAGCTTGTTAGGTGGGCTAAAGAAATCTAATGATGCGCTAATGTCAAGCACAAGGAATAATTCGCCCAGTTCCTCCTCACTGTGTCAGTTAGGAACAGGGCGATTTCTTCCTCCGCGTTTATCGCGACGTGCCGAAGATGGGTGGCTGGAGCCGAAGTATGCTGCCTTAGCAGCCTTGCAAGGTATTACCATGTAGCAGGTTTTGAGCGTGCTCTACGCTCGCCACGACCAAAAGAAGCTCGCCATTTCGGCATATGGTGGATACATTGAGCATGTTTTGTTCACTTTCGTACCCAGCGCTTGACCGCAAGATGCGAAAGGGCTTTCAACAGCAAATCTTTGACAGGTTTTGAAGCATACTTTAATCAAGTCTAATGCTTATTCTGTATGATACAGAATAAGGTTTGGGGCTAGAAGGGTTAAGCGAGCCGGCCCCGCTCGGATCAGGAACACCATGGCCTATACCTCCATCTAAAGGCCTTCTGGCCTATACCTTTACTCTTTGTCCCCTCAGGGGACTCCCCTGAATTATGTGTCCAACACTAGTTCATCCGCATACAAATGCTTAGATAAATCGGCCCAATACAACAGTAAGTCATTCGAATGCTTACAAAACTTAATATATTAGATTTCAATACAAAAGTTAAGTAATTAATTCTGGCGGTACCGGTATCTGACATCAAACAGGTAGTAACGACAGTTCTTACGAACTGCGAATTGTTTGACTTGACGTACCACGGATATAATCCTATTTGGTCTGCGATAGCAGCACTTACGTTGCTTCCTATCCCAGTATAAGAGCTCTTTGCTGTCAGCTTCCGCCTTCGTCGCGCAGGTCTGGAGGGACAGGATAGTCTTCTTGCAGCGGGTGACCTTCTCTCGTAGCTTCGAGTGTCGGTTGTTGCGCATTGCCACGGGCACAGTAGGAAGGTTGGAACGCTGGATCGCGGGGCCTAAGGCTCCGGGATCTTGGTTGCTGGAGCTTGGAGAGGAGAAGGAGATTCAGAAGTGGATAGTTCTCTTCTCAGTGCCAAGCCCAGCGACCACATTGATCCTACATGCATTGTATAAATACACTAGCTACTTCAGTTTCTTATTCTACTAGGATCCTTGCAGCGGACACGAGCATAAGACACAGAGGTCCTCCGCCATCAAGTTTTCAGCTATAGTCTCTCGACATTGCTTCCTCGCAGTCAGTGCCGTCTCCTTCCAGTGCTTCTGGCTTTCCGTGGTCTCGAACTCATCCAGCAAGCAACGTGCTGAAATTGTGCTGCATCCTTAGAGAAGAGAGGTATCTTTCGAGGTCCTGGGTCTCCTCCCGAAGGCGGAGTAGTTCCTCCTTACGACGCTTCCATCTTTGATTCGTCGTTGTCCTCTTCGTTGACAAGGAGGAGGACGGCGAAAATGAAGCCAAGCAACAACTTTGGGGAACGCCTGGGGTCATGCTCTATTGAACGAATGAGACTGAGCGATGCTCTGACCTGCGGTTTCAGGCACTGTAGCCAGGATTGAGCAAGGGAGGGGGGAACCAGATTCGAGCGTGCGGAGGAGATGAATTTTCTTTCATCGGTGTATTCCAGCAACGCGTTATCAACTGTCGCCGTAGCCGGGCTGTTGATCGCATGTACCGTGATTTATTCACTCTTTATGCACTGAAGAGTGCGTCGAGTACACACGTGTCGTGTGTGCTGTCTAGCCTTTCGTAGACTACTGGCCGTAGTTTAACGTTGGGTTAAATCAAGTGATTTGCGGGGGACCAAGGTCACACGGCGGGGTTTGTGTCGCTCACCTATCAATGAAATTATGTTAGGCTATCATACTCTGCCCTGGTGTCGCTACGGTCGAACCACGAGTATCTCACACTATGAAGGGCCTTCAGCAGCTGAGTCAACTAAGATATTATCGCCACCATCGGCGACTATCAGTTGCCTTTCTCACTCGACGATCAGCCTGATTCCAACCAAGTCACGGGCCATGACAAGCACTTCAGCAGCCGACGATATCCTCAACGCATTTCTGCAGGACATGAGTGCGCTCGAGCACGACAACCAGGCGAACATCACGGCGCCTTTCCCTGACACAGCAACGCGGACATCGATCGACTCAACCGAGTTGGGCTCAAAGACGACGACGACGACGACGACGACGACGACGACGACGAAGAAGAAGAAGAAGAAGAAGATGAAGAAGAAGAAGCGGTTGAATCCGTCGTGGATCAAGCGGAAGCGGGAGCTGGAAAGTTTACGCTCAGAAGCCGAGGCACTTGAGACTCGAAAGGAGTTTTTACTCTCGAAATTGCCGCGAATTAGTACACCGGAGACTGAAAAGCGCCTGTATGAAGAAGAGAAGCGGAAGTGTGAGGCTGCGCATGACGAGAACAATCGATTGGAGAAGCAGCTGACAAAGGCCGCGCTAGTTACCGACCAATTCCGGCCCTTAGGTCTACATATTGCGGCCCCAAGAGCTGTTTCAACTGAAAAAAGAGCAGGAGATCGACTACGAGTTGCGAGTTCAAGCCTGTTCGATGTGCTTGAAGCGCCCGGTTCCGAGAGCTGTATACCGCTCTATCGGCTAAGCGCGACATCCCGATTCCAGATACGGCTTTTGTCCAGGGCTATGGCGGTAATTTGAGTGCAGGAGCGGTGGAGTTCAAGCGCACGCAGCTGCTTCCGTTCGCAGAGGACGCGATTTCGTCCATGGTCTGGTCATTTGTCGAGTTCGGAGGCTTCCCCAACGACCACGAGCTGCACGTGACCAAGCGCTCGGAGAACTCGTGTGCAATTGATTCGAAGACAATTCTGCGGCTCGAAGGCGGTGGTCTTGCCGTTAGTAATGGACACAGCGTGATAAAGCGCTTCGTGACGCCGAATGGGTTTTTCTTGTAATCGGAGTGCATGGATGAATGGGCTACAGACGTTGAAAGTTCGACTTCGTCGGTCCATACGATAGAAGGGCGCACGTGCTTCGTCATAAGGAACTACACAAGCGAAGTGTCCGAGATTCAAGCGGAGGTGACCCTATATCCCGATGCTTCTCCAAGAAATGGACAGCGCCAGCTACCCGCCGAGGCCCGAAAAATACATGCCATCATTATTCCGAAAATTCACGAAATGATGGAGTCCCGCCGCCAGTTCGTTGAGAACGCTCTGTTCGATTGCATCCGCGATCACAACGCTACCCGGGTGTGAATCCCCAAACTTTGAGAAAGATATACAAGCAGGGCAGCAACATCGTATTTTATTTAAAAATTTAAAAAAATTCTTGTGCTGCCGTCTCAATAAGTTACATTTTTTTATTTGTAACTTAGTGCCATGCACCGATACCACCGCTGTCGGATCCCCGAATACAGTCAAAGAGTGCGTTTTCTACAAACTGGTGGCGAGACTGAATAATATCCCGAAATGACGGGATGACGACGCTATTTATCGTCCGTGCCTCGGCAAGCGGGTACTGCCTTGAGATTTTGGTCGAATCGCCAGGTTTCAAGGTCATTTCTGACCGAAGCTGAGATACACCAGGCGATACTCTACCCACATCATAATTGCTTATCACGAAGCAGCCTCCCTCGTCCGTCGTGTGGGTCCACGAGCATCCGGAGTTTTGCAGATCGGCCGTCCAGTCGGATATCGACTCGAGCAGCATCACAATCCCAGTCGGTGTCAGAAAGCGCTTCATCACGCTGTGCGTGTTGAGATTCAGGGTCCCGCCGTCATCCAGACAAACGGTGAGGCGAGAGTCCATGGCGAACGCGTCCTCGGACCGCCTGATGACTCGCGAGTCCTGGCCGTCAGGAAACCCCCCGACTTCGACAATGGAGAAAATGGTGGCAGAAATCGCAGTCTCTTCAAAGGGCAGCAACTGCGCGCGCTTGAACTCCACCGTTCCAAAGCGTCGGTCTCCGTTCGTGTAGTAGACTTGCACGAGCTCGGAAGCAGCCGCCGTCAGTCGTTGTTGGTCCGTCGCGAGCGAGGCTCCCAGCTCTCTAAACCTCGAGTTTACTCGATCTTCCAGCATGTCGAACACTCGCGGATTCGCGAGTCGTAGAGTATACCCTGAGCCAGTTTCAGTGCGAAGCGCCCTGGCAACGGCCATGTTCATGGTCATGAGCTGCTGCTTCTGCTGCTCAGCAGCGGTGAGCACGGACTGCAGAGCCCCCGAGAGGTCCACGTAGGCCTGTAGCCGCTCCTTCAAGTAGTCGTCCTCGCCCTGCGCAGCGTGACACTTTTGTTTCTCTTGTTCAAGAAGTTGTCCGTGCTGTTCCTGTTGCTGCAACGTCTCCTGGGTGTCAAGTTCTTGGACTTTGGCGCGTTTTGAGAGTACAAACTCCCTCCGCGTCTCCAGCGCTTCGGTTTGAGCCCGCAGCGCTTCGAGCTCACGACGCAAGAAGGAGGCAGCTTTGGCATGCGCGACTACGGCGACTCGAGTGGTGTTTGTCAGCTTCGATCTGTGCTTCGACTTCAACCGGTGGCCTTCAGAGCACAGGCAGTAAACGAAGTGGTGATCCCGTCCTTCCGGGAGCTTGCGATCTCGCGCGACCAGTTCGTTGAGAACGCCTTGTTCGACATCATCCGGTCTCGGACGCGGGGCAGGTGAACGAAGCGAAATTTTTAATCAAGAGGACCATTGTGGAAATTAACCCAAGATTAACTCGCACTGGTAAAATATCAGCCACAATTTGCCTGCGCTTCTCATTTGACATGTCAAAGTGCCCTTCATCCAGAAAAACACTTGCTGGAGCTTCATGGAACATGGCTACATAGTATAGTATGTAGTATTTATTATGCTTTGCACGAACTTTGGCATGTGATTAAGGGCTCTAAACCAACGAGCAAATCCTTCCCGGTGATCATATCTCGCAGCCTAACTCTAAGTTAAAGTTAAGCTAATCAACCGCCAGTACCAAGCACAACGCAGAGCAAGGACGGAGCGGTTGCCACTGCAAGAATAAATCGGTTGTCGCTGCAAAAAAACAAACTGATAAGGTCCCCGATAGAATGGCGCCAGCTCCTTGCATAATAGTAAGCACCGATTTCGGCGGGGACGTTTTCTTTCGCTCTCTTCGTCGTGGTCTTGCGCGTTAAACCAAGCTCGAATTTCAGAGCACGGCATATAGTAGCAGTAGAAAATTTCTACTAGAAATGTTTGGTAGTGCAGGAAACGTTGACTTTAAAGCTGCTTGCAGCTCCTCGATATAAAAACAGGGATGTTGTAGTTACCTCCGGGCCTCTCCCGGGTTGGATCATCAACTAGAGCCCGCCGCGTCCGGGCAACTAGCATCGCCAGCACCCGCCTCGTTCGGGTAACTAGCTTAGAATCACATCCTCAGAACTGTTCGTGGCCTGGCCACCTAGGCAACGGGTACTCATCGCCGGGTCGGGGCTGAGTGTTCCACCAGCTAAGACTGGCCCTTTCCCCTTGAGGGTCCAGGATAGAGACGATGAGGAGGGAGCACTAAGCGACCACGGCCTGGGAGTGACCGGGCTGCTCCCCGCTATTCCCTATGAAATATGTAACGGGCCGCCGTGCGTCACCCTGCACAAGCCACCTGGCCCGCACGGTACATTCGCACACACAGACCCCTCGGCCAAGGCGCCAACTATAGGCACCGCAGCCCCCGCAGTCTCTCTCTACGGTCCTCTAGCACTCTACTGTCCGGCCGTCCCCGCCGTTCCCGTACGGCGTACCTCGTTTTACGTTGTATCTGGCCTCGTCCGGCGTTCACAACCAGTGCTCCAGCGCCAAGTTCCTCAGATTAGTCTCCACTTAATGCCCGTCCTGCACTAAATCTTGACTGAGAGTCGAGCAGCACGCCGCTGCTCGCCGCTCTCCTACGAAGCCCCCTATACAATCTACCTACGGGAACGGCGCCCTTCACCTAAGCTACCTGCTTGGACCTCTCCCCTTTCGGGGCGCATCGCCCGTCTCGAGGCCTCCGAGCCTCACATCCTTCGCCTCCATGTCGACCCGCCTTGTCCTCATACTGCTCACTGTCCCTGCCGGACGTGTCGTCTCCCTCGCGATCTTCCATCTTCAACCTTCGAGCTTCTAGCTATCCCACGCACGTGACGGCAGCCAGCTGGCTAGTCCTTGCCACCGATCGACGTCCCTCGCACACTCTTGCCCCGATCTACGCAACGTACACCACGTTGAGCACGACCGGCGTCACCTGCTCGCCGAGCAGTTTCTTCTCGCTGCCGCTGCAAGTGACGGTCCGCCCCAACTACACGCCATCCCCGGACGTAAGATCGTCCGCGATCTTCCCGGCGTCCAGCAGCTCTTCGTACTCAGCAGCACTGAGCCACCTCCGTCCTACCGGCATCCCTGGTCTTGTCGTGTACTCCACCTCGTGCTCGACTACGTAGCGGCCCGCGCGATTCCGGACCCGTCTTCGCGCCCGCTCCACGATATGCCCTGCCGTCGCGACTTGTAGGAGCTCTGGCATTGGAGCTGGCTGTCGTGGCCGTCCACGTCCACGAAGCATACCCACCGTGGCGTCAGCGACACCACTCGTTCTATCACCGTTACCTCCAGCGTCCTCAGCACCGGGGCCGTCTCCACACTCTCGACTGGCTCCTGCTTCACGGCGAACACCTCCTCGCTGCGCGGGTCGTGCTCGTCCAGCGGCTGCACTGGCTTCTCGCTCGTCGGCTTGCGCACCGCCGTGAATCCCGCGATCTTCATCTGCAGCCACCGCCTTCGACGCTGCGGCTTCCTGCTGGCGACGTGCAGCTTCGCGCCGAGCTGCCCGCGCTCCACAAGCCTCGTCAGCTTCTGTTCGCCGGCGCTTCTTTTGCACTTCATCGTTCCTCTCTTCGGCTTGGGGCCGCTCTTGCCGCCAGCGGCTCCGCTTTGACTCTGCCGGCAGAGGCCTTGGAACAGCCTCGGCCGCCGCCTCCATGGCGCTCGTCGTCTCTATTCTTGGCCCAGCGGCTTTCGGCCCGCTCCGCGCCGTTGCCATCGGCCTCGGTTCTTGTCCAGCGGCCACAGGCAGCGTGCCCGTCACCGTCCTCGACGCCTCGTCAGCGCTCACTGGTGTCGTAGCGGTCGTTCTAGCGCCACTCGTGTCCGTCCTGATCTCTTGCGTGCCACCTTCCGCCCGGGCGGTCGCATCCTCACTGCTCTGAGTCCGCTCTTGTTCCTCGGCGGCACCGCCAGCTGTCACCTCTTCCTCGCTCAGTTCTCGAAGCATGCGCTCCGCCACCACGCCCAGTGAGTTACTCGGGCAACTGCACTTCACCAAGAAGCTGCAGTGCGTGATCACCCGCTCATCATTGTCCTCGCGTAGCACTTCCCAATTATCAAAGCCCGCGTCTGCTACAATACGAGCTGGGCCCAGCCACTTATGGGCCTGTTTCGTAATTCCTTTGCCACGAGGTGGTCGCAGCACCTACACGCTGTCGCCAACCGCGAACTCGTTGTGCGCCCGCACCTGTCGATCGTAGTACCTAGCCCGCCTCAACTGGTCCTTGACCAGCGCCTTCTTGGCCGCCTCCGTTGCCGTCGCCATGTTCCTCACCAACGCTCGATGATACTCGGCGAACACGCCGACCTGCGTGGCGCCACTCGCCCGCAACAGCTCATTCGGGGCCCGAAGACGTCGGCCCATCATCAATTCGTTGGGGCTGTACCCCGTTCCTGAATGCCTCGCACCATTGTAGGAGTAGGCCGCGCGCGGCAGCCATCGATTCCAATCACTCTGTGCCTCCGACACGAACATCGCGACCATATCCTTCCACGTCCGGTGGAAACGCTCGACCAAGCCGAGCAGAGCCGGCGGACACGGCACCGGCGTCAACTGCTTCGCCTGGAGAGCACTCACCAGCGCCTCCACCACTGCCCCGCTCAGTTCGGGCGCTCCGTCCATCACGAGCTCCCTCATGGGCCCGTACACCAACACCAGCTTCTCGAAGATGAAGTCCGCGATGTCTGGCGCCCTGTGGTTCGGCACCGCGGCCACCACCGCATACCTCGTGGCATAGTCCACGGCTGTCACCACATACCGGTTGCCCTTGTCCGTTACCGGCAGCGGGCCTGCTACATCCAGCGCCCAACGATCACCAGCATCTCCCACGCCCTGACTCCGCAGCGGAGGGATCACTTCGTTCGCCCTCGCCTTCCTCGTACCGCAGTCACGGCAAGACTGCACCCATCGTCTCACCCACGCCCGCATATCCGGCCACCAGTAGTTGGCTGCAATCTTAGTGTAGGTTTGAGATGTTCGCAGATGACATGCGAAGATCGAGTCGTGGTTCTCGCGTAGGACCTTTGCCCACAACGAGGACGGTAGCACGACACGTCTGCTACCGTCTCTCTCGTAGATGTAAACCAGCTCGCCCTCGACTCCTACCCGCCGATCGCCGTGTTTCCCCTTGTTCTTCAGGTTCTGCACCGTCTTGTCCTTCGCCTGCTCCTCGGCGATCTCGCCGTCAGTCAGCTGCCCTTCCCCTCCTGTTGCTCTTTCGTTCGCACCTCTACCAGCCACCGTTCGTACTGGTGCCCTCGAGAGAGCGTCTGCGACCACGTTGTCCTTGCCCGGGCGATAGACAATCTCAAAATCATATTCCTGTAGTTGTAGTGCCCACCGGTGCACTCTACCCGTGAGGTCCTTTGAAATCATAGCCACTTCAGCGCGGCGTGGTCCGTCACCAGTCGGAACCGCCGTCCGTACAGGTACGGGCGGAACAGCTTGACGGCCCAGATCCCTGCCGCACACTCGAGGTCGGTAATGCCATACTGCGCTACGTCCTTCGAGTTGATCTTCGATGCGTACGCTACGGGTTGCTCGCCCTGCCCTTGGTCCTGGGTTAACGCCGCTCCGAGTCCTACCTTCGAGGCGTCTGTCACCAACGTGAATGGTCGCGAGAAATCAGGATAGGCCAGCAGCGGCCGCTCCGTCAGCGCCCGCTTCAAGCATTCAAACGCCTCTTGCTGGGGCTCAGCCCAGCGCCAAACCACTCCCTTGCGCAACAACAGCGTCAACGGCGGTGCTTTCGCCGCGAAGTTCGGCACGAATCGTCTGTAGTACCCCGCCATGTGCACGAAGCTCTTCACCGCGGCCGCGTCCTTCGGCACGGGGAAGTTCACACACTCTCCACCAAGCTCTCCATGGGGCGCACCCCGTTCTCGTTCAACTCGTGCCCCAAATACTCCAAGTACTCCGTCGCGAACGAGCACTTCTTGGCCTTCAGCGACAGCCCCGCGTTGCTCAGACGCTCCAACACCATCGCCAGCTTGACGACGTGCTGGCCTACGCCTCCTCTAGAGAAGACGATAACATCGTCTAGATAAACTAAACATGTTTGCCACATTAGCCCTCTCAACACCGCGTCCATCATCCTTTGAAAGGTCCCTGGTGCGTTTGCCAACCCAAATGGCATGCGCAGGAACCGAAACAGTCCTTGCCTCGTCACAAACGCGGTCTTGTCACGGTCCTTGGGCGCCACGGGTACCTGCCAATACCCGGCGTGGAGGTCCAAGCTCGTGTACCGCCTCGCATCATGTAGATTGTCCAGGGTGTCGTCGATCCTGGGCAAGGGGTAGACGTCACGCTTCGTAACAGCGTTGAGCATTCTGTAGTCAATACAGAAGCGCACTGATCCGTCCTTCTTCTTAACTAATACGACTGGGAACCCCCATGAGCCATTGCCCTCCTCGATGACCCCGTCGCGCAGCATGCCCTTCACCTCCTTATCAATGATCTCGTGCTCACTCTGCGCGTACCGCCGCGGCCTCACTTTAATCGGCGGCTCGCTGCCCGTATGTATCTCGTGCTCCACCGGCAGCGTGGTCGCCGGTGGGCATCCCGTTCTTGGCTCTAGCAGCGCTGGGTAGTGCCGCAGCAGCTGCAACAGCAGCTCCTTGTCCTCAGCGCTCATGTGCTCGATCTTCAACTCGTTCTCGTTGCCCAGCGGGCCCGCGTTGCCGAACTTTTCGTCCAGCCATCGCTTGACCTTGTCGTTCGTCAGCTCGCCGTTGAGCTCCATCACCGTCATGTCATCACTCGTAGGCGCCCACGTTCCTAGTACCTCGCGTGATGGGAGCTTGGTCGTCGCCCCGACTAGGTTGAGCATGGGCACAACGACCTTGCCCCCGCGAACTGACGTCAGCGTCGGCGCCATTAGCAGGTTGCCCTTGCTCCTTGGCTTCGGCATGAAGATACCCACTGTCCCTTCGGGTGCCGCCACCGCCACCGTTACGTTACGGCACGGCACGTCTGTGCCTGCATTCGCGCTTTCTTCACCAGCCGCACCTTCGCCGGTCGCTCGTCGTACCGCTCTGCCTGCGAACACGTGAACGGCACCACCTTCTTTTCCCCGCTGTCGTACCACTTCATTTCGCATGACACGAAGTCGATCTTGACTCCGCGCCTTAACATCCAATCCTCGCCTAAGAGGAACTCCGTGGTTGCGCCCTCGACAATGAGCGCGTCCACCTCCATAATCTGGCCGTACTGCGTCCGCATACGGAACCTCCACACGCCCAGAACCTTGGCCACAGCGCCCGTAAAGCCTTCTAAGTAGCCGACTGGCGGCAGCGCGTCCAGCCGCTCGCCGAGTCCACACCACGCTTCGCCGGCAACACTATACTGGGCACCGGTATCCAGTTTGATCCTCTCGTCCTTGCCCCGGACTTTGACCCTCGCGGTAGGGAGTGAGTCCACCGCTGGGGCTTGCACTGCTCGCAGACGTCCGATGCGCACGGGTCGCTGTTTTCCCTCGACTCGCTCCTCGCGCGGATGCGCGTACACGCTCCCACTGTGATATTCATACTGCTTCGCTCCTGGTAAACTTCCCCTCGACCGCCGCACCTTTGTCGCGCCTGGTAGCGCGATTCCAATCGCCCCCGCCTCTTCTTGGCTCAGCACCCGGGGCGCGCCCTTCCCGCACCTCCGAAAGTACAACTCCATCACGTAGTAACCGCCATCGGGCCTCTTCAGGCGGTCCAACTCCTTGCGTAGAGCGCGCAACTCCTTGGCACGGGCCTTGCGAACTCGTCGCTCGTATCGTCGCCTCGTTCGTGACCTCTGTAGCTCCGTGTCGCCCACCACCAGCGCGGCTTCTTCGTCACCAGTATTCACGCGGCTGGCCAACACCGCGGCTCGCTCCTCAGCATCCTTGCTCGTGGCCGTCTCGCCTACTGCTGTCATGACGCTACCGCCCTGCGCCTCCGGCGCCACCGTGCCCGTCGCCTCACTGACTGCACGCCCATCTCCGAGCCGCTCTCCCTCCGCACGTCGCTCACGACGCGCGCGCGCGTGCTCCAGTCGTGCCTGCCGCTTCCGACGCTGCCGCTCGAGTTCTGCGGCCATCGCGTCTTCTTTCGCCGACTTCTGGGCCTTGACGCGCATCACCTTGCCCGCCGTCACGTCGCCCGACTTCATCTCCGTCTCAATAGCCGCCTGCAGAGCGTACGGCGTGCCGCCGTCGTCCTCCGCGGTCACGTCCAGCTGCGCACCTTCCGGCTCGCCACCGGGGTTCGTGGCCTTGGCCTCGCCGTCCAAGGCTTCCGTCTTCGTCTCGTCCATCGCCGTCGCCAGCAATTCCTCGACCCTAGCCGCGATTTCTCCACGATCCTGGTCATCGCCTGCCACGCCCGGCGCCACCCCAGCATTCCTCCCCATGCAGGCGCCACTCGGCGTTGGTACCGCGTCGACCTCAAGGTCACCGTCGCACACCATGCTCTCCGACGCGTGCTTCGCCATACTCTCCTTCTCGTCGGCCAGTAGCGCGGCCGCTGCTGCCGGCTTGGGGCCCTCGCGTGTTTCCTGGCCGTTGCCATTGGCCTCGGAGTCCACGAACCTCACGCTCCTCTTGGCCTCGCCGCCATGGGACGGCCACGTGCCCTCCTTCGGCTGTCGCGCCGCGTCACCTCCACTACAAAGCCGTTCATTGCATAGACTGCGCGGAAGCGCTAGTGCGGCGCGCACGGCGCCATCCCCAGTCTCGACCCCCCCGCGCTGCTCAATACGCACCTTCGCCTTCTTGTCACGCCGTCCTCGCGGTCTCTTGCCGTGCCGTTCTCTTCCCTGCGCAGGCCGTTGTAGTCCACCGGCCACTTGCACACTTCGTTCATCTCGTTCTTCCTCCGGATCAGGACTAGCGAGCGATAAGGCCGGGGCCCTTATGCTCGCTGCACATTTCCCGACCCGTCGGCCGTTGTCGTCGTCGTGTCCTGGGCGGACGCGGCTGCATGCGCCGCCAGATCTTCCTTTCGTACGTCGCAGTCCCGCGAGTAGTGGCCTGCCTTACCGCACCAGTAGCAGTAGTCGTTCGGGCGGGCCCCGAAACCACCTGTCGCCGTTCTCCGCACGTACTGCTCATTCCGCTGAAGCCGCCCTTCCCGCGTAGCGAAGGAGGGATCGGGTAGCCGTCCTCCTGCTCCTAGCTGGCCGCCCCCAGTGTGGCCCTCGACCTTCAGCGCCTTACCCGGACGTCTCACGAACTGGTCGCCGCCACCTTGACGCTTGCCGCGCCATCCACTTTGTTGCTGTACGGACGTCTGTTGGACGCCGCCACCCGTTTGAATTTTGAACTGTTCGCCGCTGACCCCTGATTGGTTGGCACCAGCTGAAAGTCAGGTGGGATAGCCTTCCACCACTCGTCCAAACTGGCTTTACCGTTACTTACCGGTCTCCCCTCAGTATCATAGCAGGGTTGCTTCTGGACCTTACCCCACATCGGGCCATAGCCCGTCACCACTGTCCCCTTGTTTCCGCTCAGTCCGGTTTGTTCCTGATCTCGTGCCGCTCTCGCCGCCGCCAGAGGCCCGCGCCCACTGGCGCTTTCGCGCTCGTCCCACGCGGCCATGTCCTCCTCCAGGCCCACGCCGTATCCCTCACCGTAGTCTCCCACATGCGGGATCGCCAGGTTCACTGCGTCGTCCAAGTTTCTGGGGCGATGGCCGCGCACGTTTGTTGCGCCGATCGTGCTACTCATCCCCTTCAAGAACGCGTTGACGAGCCAGTCCTCACCGATGTCACCCTGCTCGGCTATCTCGCGCAGCGACTGCGCGTATTCCAGCGGTCGCTCGCCGCGCATCTGTCGCCGCGAGTTCAGCAAGTCCACGACCTCCGGCCCCGTCCTGCGCGTCATGTACTTCGCGCGTAACATGTCCGCCAGCGTGCCGATGCTCTCCTCCGACTCGGGCACTGTCTCCATCACGGTGGCGAACCACCGCTGCGCCTCTCCCTCCAAGTGTGCAGCCACCTCATGGTAGAGCTGCTTCTCCTGCCACTCGACTCCCATCGTCACGGCTTGGCGGCGCACTTCTGCTCGGACGGTCTTCAGCCACATCGTCACGGGCATGGCGTCGTCAAGGCCCTTGAACTTCGTCAGCTTAAGCGACTTGGCCTTCTCGCGCACCACGATCGGCTGGCTTGGTAACCTCGCCGGCATCGCTGGATCCGTCGTCGCCGCTGGCACCGTACGCCGAGGTGGTGGGATCCGCGCCGGACCGAACCACCGTGATCTCCGTCGTTCCTAGATGCCGTGACAGCTTGGGCCACGCCAGCTCGAAGCCCACCAGTGTTGTTGCCAGCGCCACCGGTGCCTTGGGTGCCACCGCTACGCTGCTCGCGCTCTTCTCCTGCAGCGGGCACTCTCCCAGCCACAGTCGCCACGTGTCCACTGCCAGCGGCTTGGCCATTGCCGCCGCGGCCATCGCCGCCGCCACCGCGGATTTCGCCTCCGACGTGTTCGTCGTCCATGCCTCCGAGGCTCGCGCTTACTCCCGCTCCAAGTGGTGTGCTGCCCGTCGACTCTCGAATCTCCTCGTTGCTCAGCGTGACCGAGCCGCCTGTGTTCGTGTCCAACGTCCTTGCCGTCATCTGCTTCGCTGCTTGTTGTGTTCTTTCGATAGAAGCGGCGCGCCTCTCCGCGCGCTCGTCCCGTGGGGTGTTACTCGTCGCTGTCGTCATTTCCGCAGACTCTAATAGCGGTAATAAAATCAAAGTTAGCACTCCATTCTCATCCAAACTCATCCTTTCTAATATCGTCCATTTATCCAGTGCGGATCGCTCATCCAGGGCCTCCTCATCGCCACTGACACCAAGCCCGCAGGAAGCCTCGAACACTCCTGCCCGGAAGGCGCCTGTCATGACCACCATGTAGTTACCTCCGGGCCTCTCCCGGGTTGGATCATCAACTAGAGCCCGCCGCGTCCGGGCAACTAGCATCGCCAGCACCCGCCTCGTTCGGGTAACTAGCTTAGAATCACATCCTCAGAACTGTTCGTGGCCTGGCCACCTAGGCAACGGGTACTCATCGCCGGGTCGGGGCTGAGTGTTCCACCAGCTAAGACTGGCCCTTTCCCCTTGAGGGTCCAGGATAGAGACGATGAGGAGGGAGCACTAAGCGACCACGGCCTGGGAGTGACCGGGCTGCTCCCCGCTATTCCCTATGAAATATGTAACGGGCCGCCGTGCGTCGCCCTGCACAAGCCACCTGGCCCGCACGGTACATTCGCACACACAGACCCCTCGGCCAAGGCGCCAACTATTGGCACCGCAGCCCCCGCAGTCTCTCTCTACGGTCCTCTAGCACTCTACTGTCCGGCCGTCCCGCCCCAGCGCTTCCGACTCTGACTGCAGACGTGCGATCTCGTGCCACGGCCGGTTCCGGTCCCGTCGCCGCTTCTTCTTGGGCTTCTTGGGCTCTTGCTCCTGGTCTGTGGACGAAGTTGCGCAGTCTTCCGGGACATTGGCGTCCGTGGAGAGGGTCGAGTCCGAGGCTTGGTCCGCCGAAACAAGTGTCTGGAGGGGGATACTGGGGAGCTCTTGGTCACCCCAGACGTCGTCTACGATGGTCAGGAGCGCTTCCGCGTCCAGGACGGGGCAGTACGCGGCAGGGATGGCTTCGTACATGGCAGGCTCTGTACTGTAATACTTAAGTACGGACAGTACAGTTTGGTATCACCTGGTGCCAAAAATGTGTCGGACTATTTGGGGTTTGATAAAAAAATATACACCCATACAAACTGGCTCTGGGATTTCTCGCCAACGATGACATCTCCGCCTCGTATGGACGAGTGCGCGGGCGTCTTGGAGAGCTTCCTGCACGACATGGAGGCGCTCGACCATCTGCAGCAGATGCCGGACCAACGCAGGGCGCCAGAGCCCGCCTCCAAGCCCGCAAAGCGAGCTGCAGCTGGATCCAAGAAGAGGCGCACGAATCCGACGTGGCTCAAGCGCAAGCACGAGCTGCAGGCGCTGCAAGAGCACGCGGCGGCGATGGAGACTCGCGTCCTGTACCTGCAGATGAAACGTGCTTCAAGTATGGACGAGAGTGCGGCGAGGACGGGGGCGTTGGTGGAGAAGAAGCGGCGGCAGGACGTGCAGCAGGAGAACGAGCGCCTTCGCGAGCACCTCAAGGTTTCTGTGGCGCAGGCAAAGGCGCTGCTGGCCGCTACTGAAGACAGTCGCCAACGGCAGTTGGTGTATCCTAGTGTATCGGCCACACAAGAGCATCGGCTCCAGTTGACTAGCGATTCGGACGTCTTCCAGCTGCTCCAGACACGAGTGGACGCGCGGTTCTACGAGCTGGAGGAGTCCTTCGCTCGCATGGAGCAGCCCATGACCTCAATTGATACCGACGTGGTCGAGACGTCTGTGCTGGGATCTGTGGAGCTTGCGCGTCTCCAGCTGCTTCCGTTCCCGAACGCCGACATGTTCTCTGCGTTCTGGACGATCATCGAGAGGGGCAGCTTCCCAGATGGCGAAGACTCGGTCCTGACGCGACTGTCGAACGACGTGTACGGTGTCAAGTCCCGCGTGACCGTGCAGCTCGCTTCGGGAGGCACCATCGACCTCTGCAGCTCCAGTGTGCTCAAGCGCTTCGCCACGTCGAAAGGAGTCGTCGTCATGACGGAGTCGAATTCGAATTGGACAGCCGACCACCCGAACACAGGCAAATGGAGCCACTCGACGCACGAAGGCGGCTGCTTCGCAATGCGCGACTACCCGGTGGAATGCGGCGCCTCCTCTGGTATCTGTCAAGCCCGATCGGTGCTCCGACTTCGACCCGTTCTTCCCGACTGTGATCCGCTGGAAGCACCTCAAAGAGTGAATGAAGTGGTGATCCCGTCCTTCCGAGAGCTTGTAAACTCCCGCCACCAGTTTGTTGAGAACGCACTATTCGATATCATCCGCTCTCGGACGCAGAGCTCATGAACGACGCGAAACTATTATAATAATAATTGACCCAAGGTTAACACACCCTCCCTGGTAAGCTTCGTTTCTCATTCGACATCGTCATCCAGCAACTTGCTTGCTGGAGGTTCATAGGTCATGGCTCCATTCCTGATCGACTGCACAGGAATCGAGACCGGTAGTCGTGAATAAAACCAGTGCATGGCGTCATCATCGCACCACGGTAAATGCGGCATTCGTGGCCTCGCTCAGTCGCCATAACTCACGCGGAGGCAGGCCACACAATGCGCGAAGCTGCAACAGACTGTGACGATGTCCCCGAGGCGTTTCTCCACGACATGACCGCCCTGGACCACCACCAGCCAAAACCGAAGGGCCATGAAGCAGTCTCCAAGGTATCACCACCACCCCAGCCCGCCGTCGTTCAGACCCCGAGGCTTGTCAAGAAGAAGCGGCTGAATCCTTCGTGGCTCAAGAGGAAACGGGAACTCGAAGCATTGCGGGCTCAAACTGAAGCTTACGCCATAACCAACGATAAGCGCGACACCCGCCGGCTCCACGGTGTTGCAATGTTGCAATCGCCCGAGCTGCTCGCGCTGCTATCTAGCGCCGCACCTTCATCGATGGAGCAGAGCGTGCTAGAGAGTTTCTTGCAGGAGATGGATGTACTGAACATGAACCCCGTGACGCCGAAGCGTGGAAAGCAACCGGCGAGGAAGAAGAGGGAGGCGAAGACGACACGGCAGCGAGCCGGTATCAAGCCGGCCCCCTCATGGAAGCGGCGGAAGGAGGAGCTACAAAGTCTCCGGGCGGAAGCAGAGGCTCTGCATACTCTATTGGAGACCTCGAAGCTGAAAAGGGATCGCACGATGGCACTAGACCCGCTGCGCAAATACTGGATGGATGTCGCCGAGAGCGAGCGACTTGGATGTGAGGAGGCAAGAAGCGAGAACGCGCGGCTGAAGACGAGATTGGAGCGTAACAAGCGAGCGTTCGAGGACGTGAAGGAAGCGCTGGAGCTGGTGAAGGTCCAGCAGAGTGAGATTTCCACGTACAGCTTTGTTCCAGTGGCGGAGTTAGATTCCGAGCGATTTGTGAGCTCCGTGGTATTTGATCTACTGGAAAACCGCGCGGACGAGCGGCTCGTGGACCTGAACAGCATTTATCTAGACTCTTGCGTTCGTCTTCCTGAGCTGGATTTGGATCAGGTCAATGTTCGTCGGAGGACTATGAACCAGGACGTGACCACTGCCTTGGAGCTAAAGCGCACGCGTTTAATGCCTTACTCCGCCGAGAAAACGGCCCAAGTTATGTGGAACGTGATGGACCTAGGCGCTGTGCCGGACGGTCAGTTGAATATCGTTAAGCGGTCCGACAACTTGATGGTGTCGGATGGTTGTTTCACTAACCAACTCGATTGTGGGGGTGTCGTGGAGATCCGGTCGAGGTGTGTGATGAAGCGCTTCCTTGTTCCAGAAGGCTTCATCGTCATGATTGAAGGCGTGAGCGAGTGGCTCGTAAGACCCTCTTGCTCGGAAGAGTGGAGACATGTGACCCGGGACTCTGGCTGGGGAATAGTGCATCCCGTTGCTGAAGGCGGACTGTGTCAGCTCCAGACTGGGCTGCACCTCCAAGAGAACGAGTGGGGGCTAAAAATGTCTGACGTCTCTCACAAAACCCCATCGCTGCTTTCCCGTGGTGTCGGCGAGGTCATGATCCCTTCGTTCCGCAAAATCATTGAGTCCCGGCACCAACTTGTGGACAACAAGCTGCTAGATTCGTCGCTTTAGCGCACAGATTAGTGGGGAACACATACAATGTCCTGTACGAAGCAGTACGTCCCTATTACTTGCCACTTCATTGGGATCGTATTGTAAAATTGTGAAGCGATGAACGTACACATTAAACGTACCTGCTTAGTGGCTTGGTCTCTAGACAAGAATGCGGAAGTGATGCGAAATGTAATGAAGGTGAACATGTTCAAGATTGAAACGAGGATCCCAGAGCTCGGACGAAACTAGATTACTTAAGTATATCCTTTTAAGGAAAAAGAGGACGAGTATGGGGGAACTTGTCCTACATTCCAAAAATTCCGTCGCTGCTTTCTCGCCATGTGTGCAAAATCATTATTCTTGCGTTCGGTAAAATGCTGGAACATCGTCTTCGCAAACTAGATAACAAGCTGCTAGAACCGTCACTTTATTGTTCCGATGGGTGAAGTACATAGATAAATAATATATTGAGGCGTCATGAGCTTGCTCTTTGATAAATTCAGAATTGGTAACTGGGAAACACGCACTGAACGGTTCTGATCCTGTCTTCAGTTGTTGTGCTAGGAACTTCTCGCGATCAATAACAATTAGAATAATGAAGTGATCATGATGTGATCAACTGCTCCACGTAGCAATGACTACGTGAAGCAGTAGTACAACAGAAACAACAAAGGCTTACTTAACTTACCATGCCGACCCGCATGATTTCGCCCTCTCGGTGCCGTTATCCTCTTAGCCATCATTCCCCACCCGCAAGAACCACCCCTAAACCAGCGATATGACGCCCACACGAGACGCCGACGACGCCGCGATGTTGCATCTGCTTAAGGCTCTATTGACGCCTTCAGTACAAGCGTTGAGCCAACGGCAGCGATCACTCAGCAGAGCATCCACCGGAACTTCTTACAGGAAATGGACGTTCTCGAATTTCACCCGACAGCACATCTCAAGCCAGTGAAAGCGACGACGACGACGACGACGAAGAAGAAGAAGAAGAAGAAGAAGAAGAAGACAAAAGAGCAGCAACCTGCTACTCAACGCAGAGCTGGAAGCGCCGGAAGGAGGAGCTACTGGCTCTACGGGCGAAGACTGTGGCGCTCACATCCAAGCTAGAGACCTTGAAGCGGATAAGGAGTCGCCGGAATGGCGCTCCGAGCATTCCTGGCGTCCCTGGAAGGCCGAAAACTGCGTTCTGCAAGCAAAGACCCGTCCAGATTCTGGCAAGACGTTGCAGAGGGCGAGAAGCGTCGATATGAGGCGGCCAAGGGCGAGAATGGGCTGCTGAAGGTGCAGCTACAAACCAACAAGAAGGCGTTCAAGCACGTCAAGCAGTGTCTGGAGCTATCCGAGATCCAAAAGAGCAACATCTTCATGGGCGACGCTATCGCAGCGATGGCGCTGCATGCTGAGATGAACTCTGGGCATCATAAACAGTTTGTGACGTCCACGGTGTTCGACTTGCTCGAGAACCGCGCCAGGTTGACTGAGGAGGTGCGATGCTTTGTCAGCGATGACCCGAAGGAGTTGCTCAAGGATAGGTTCCAGTACATCAAGGAAGTTGCGGCTAAGATTCAGCAGTACAACGTCTCGAAGTACGAGTCTTTGCTCCGCAAAATCATCAACGTCCATGGTTTGACTGACGCTGAGGTTCCTGGTCTAGGCTTGGGTAAGACGTACAAGATGGATGATGTCAATGCTTGGATTCAGAACGGGGAGTTTGCTTGTTTCTTCGATTTCCACAGCATGCTCACATTCGGTAAGAAGCGCTCGGATTATGGCAAGCTGAAGCAGTGCATTGGTCAGGTACCAGTATTCGGATTCAACTCTGGACGCTACAACATCAACCTTATCAAGGCGGACCTGTTTGCAGTCATCGGTACTGACAACATCACATCAGTCATCAAGAACCCTAGCTACATGTGCATCGCCACGTCAGACATGAAAATGCTTGACATTGGCAACTATGTTCCGGCAGGCACTAGCTATGCGAAGTACTTGTCGACATATCTCGGTGAGTGCAAGTGTGATGACAAGATTCGATGCGTCTGTGGCCTAGGAAAAGGCATCTTCCCGTACGAGTACATTACTTCATTTGACGTACTCAGTCAGCCGGAAGTCCCTCCTAAGTCGGCGTTCGACAGTGCTCTTCGTAGCACTAGCATCAGCGATGAGGACTATGTGCGGGTACAGTTCGTCTGGGAACACTATGGCATGAAGTCAATCAAGGATTTACTCATTTGGTACAACAACCTCGATGTAGTACCCTTCATCAAGGCCATCAAAGCCCAGCGAGAACTATTCAAACGTTCCGAACTTGATATGTTCACTGATGGTGTGTCGCTACCTGGTCTCTCTGAGATAGGCATGTATCAGACGTGCTTCAACAACCTCCAGCAACCAAGTTGAAGCGTTTGACTTTCCCGCTAGTCGCTTAAGTGGATATAAGACCCAGGATGCTGATGCCGATCGTGAATTCAATATGACGCTAGAACACCTCAACGACTTGCTAGAGCGACGAAAGTACCTGTGTGGGCTATGCTACAAGCAACTCACAGCTGATACTGCCTCGGCTGACCGAATCAATAACAAGCTCGGACACATCGATGGTAATATCTTGATCAGCTGTGTGGGATGCAACGTTGCTCACAAGAACATGCCGCTAAAGGGCTTTCGCCACAAGAAGCTACTTGAATTCGACTCAGACAGGTTGGTGTACAGTATCGATAGAGAGGAGAAGGACATCTACACCAAGATGAATGCGAACATTGCTGGTGGTCCTTCTATCATCTTCAACAGATACGCGAAACGCAACGAGATCAAGATTCGAGGGGGTAGGATCTGCAAAAAGATCATCGGCTACGATGCTAATGCTCTGTATTTGTGGGCTCTTGGTAATGAGATGCCATGTGGACGGTTGACTACCATCGAAGCATACACAGGGATCGTCGATGATATTGTATATGACAAGATCTTTGGCTTCCTCGAGTGTGATATCCGTACACCAGAGCACCTCAAACCCTACTTCAGTGAAATGACCCCAATTTTCAAGAACACCCTTATCGACTGCAGCGATCGGAGTGTCATCGGTCAGCACATGTTCGAGTACAACGAGGAGCGCAAGCACAGCCGGCTCGCAAACTCATCGGGAGCTACTTTGGTGAGAAGATCCTCATTTATGCACCGCTACTCAAATGGTACATTTCTCATGGTATGGAGATCACCAAGACTTACAGCTTCATCAAGGCTAGATCTCACAAGGCATTTGCACCATTCATGAAAGCCGTATCGAGCGCGCGACGAGAGGGTGATGAAAATGTTAAATCCATCTGTAAGATCATTATTGAGAAGGTATCTGACTCTGATATGGATTATTTAGTCCAAGAGTTGAAAAAAATCATTACGAACCCTAAATCATTTGATGCGCTCATTATCGATAGATTCATGAATGAATCGACAACCAATCCTAAGATTCATTTGGTTCTAGACTTGTTGACTAAGCTGAAAACGCTTAGTGAGGGTAGCAATAATATGGCTATGATTGCTGAGATGATGAAACTGGTTGGTAATAGTGCGTTTGGTCGATCTGGCATGGACATGAGCAAGCACAAGGAGGTCAGGTATGAGTCGGATGATAAGGCAATCAAGGCCAAGATTGAGCACTTCACCTTCCATGGAATGGAAGAGCTGAATGATTCATGTGAATTCACTATGAAGAAGCGAAAGTTCAACAATAAGGACCCAATTCATCTATCGATTGCAATCTATCAGCTCGCTAAGCTCCGTATGTTGCAATTCTACTATGATTGCATTGACTTCTACTTCGACCGTTCGGAATTCCAGTACCAAGAAATGGACACAGACTCGGCTTATATTGCGTTCAGCTGTGAAAAGCCATTCGTTGAGTGTATCAAGCCCGAGCTTCGTGAGCATTTTCAGCAGCATAAGTACGAGTGGTTTCCACGTGATTATAGCGAAGAGATGGCTCAGTTTGATCGCCGAACGCCAGGTTTGTTCAAGGATGAGTGGTCTGGTGATGCTATGGTATCATTGCCCTCTAAGAACTACATTTGCAACCTACCAGACGAATCTTAAAGGTCAAGGTTTCAGCGAAGGGAGTCCAGCAGAGTGGTGGCCGCAATGGCGACGTCCTCAACCCAGATGGCTTTGAATCAGTTGTTTGCGATCGCATCACGCTACAGGGCACCAACAAGGGGTTTAGACTCAGTAAGGAGAGTAAGTCAATCGTTACGTACACCCAGACTAAAACAGCTCTAAACTACTATTATGACAAGCGTCGTGTACTTGCGGATGGTATCACCACCGAACCGCTCGACATATAAGCAACTACCTGGCAGGGGATTTTTTTGTTTTATAACCATATAGAGCGATGGATCAGCTGTTGTCCAAAATATACTATGACCCCAAAACGGGCTATGTGGGTGCTCAAGCCTTGTACCAGAAGGCTAAAGAACTGGAGCCGAAGATTACGATGAAAATCGTCAAGGAATGGTACTCAAACCAGAGCGATATTCAGCGATTTCAGGAGCAGAAGAAGCGATACGATGGGTTCAAAATCGCATCGACTAACCCCAATTCGTGGCAGATGGACTTGGCGTTTTGGGAGAAAAGACCAATCTTGACTGCGATCAACATCAACTCTCGCCTAAGCTACGCAAAACTACTAACCAACAAAACTGGCCCGACCGTACTAGCAGCAATTAGGGTTTTTGTCCGCCTCCATAAGGTTGACATTCTCACAACCGATAATGGTTCAGAATTCATGAACCAACAGGCTCAGAAATTATCCAAAACTAAGAAAATTGACCATTTCAACAATGAGCCTGGAGATCACGCCAAAATGGGTAAAGTTGAACGCTTCAATAGAACTCTGAAGCAGCGCCTTGTCAAAATCGAACCAAAGCGACTAACCCAGAAGCTCATAGCTGCTGTTATTGAGAACTACAATTGCACGACCCATCGGACGATTGGTATGACCCCCAACGAAGCTAAAGGTAAGGTAATTGAATCTGAACTAGTCCACAACCACGCTGAAGCCGAGAGGATCGAAAACGAGTTCGAGGTCGGTGAAAAGGTTTTGTATCGACTAAAAAAGAAAACATTTGATAAAGAAGCAGCAACATGGTCTAAGGCTGTGTATTCGGTGGTAGGTATTGACGGCTACCGCATCCTAATCAAGTCGAAAAACGGACACACTCTTTACAAGGGGCCAAACGATCTAAAAATTGTTAAAGCAGAAACATCTGAAGCTACTATCAACAGAGGTGATATTTTAGAGGTGGAGAAGATCTTAGACCACAAAAAGATGCGATCCGGCAAGTACAAGTATCTCGTTCAGTGGGTTGGTAATGAACTTGACTCCTGGGAGCCACAAGATAATCTTAGATTAGTCAATAATAACAAGAGATCAACATTAGAGAATGAGTACTGGAAGTCGATAAAAAATGAGTCGAACTAGCTTCGAAATAAGTTTAATAGAGCAATCCTCTGTAAGCGTTGACTCATCTATATCTATCCATCTATATTCCAAAAATAATGCTTAAAAATATATGACTTCATATATAGAATGTGTTGCAACTGCGTAGAGAATCAACGTGAGCTTGTACAGCTCCGAAGAAAGCTGTGGATAATTCAAGAGGTTAGTCGAATCAAAAATGAACTCAGAGATTTAGACCCAGTAGCCAATTTCCGGAAAACTGTGTGCAATCTACAGTACCGCGACCAGTTAGAAACGATATTTGGTGTGCCGTTTCATTGCATCAAGGATCGATACATCAATCTCCTCAATGAGCGAAACCGTATCTGGCATACGTATCAACCATTTAGGCATGACTCCGTTATGCCAAGCTATTGGTGAGTATGTATTTAATCGATGCTAATATTTTTTTATGACTACCATGATATAGTTAGACGATGTTTCCCAACTTTACATCCCTCGCTCAACGAGAGCAAAAGCGGCAGGAGCTACTCGAACGAGCTGAGCGCCGAGTTCGTCAAGCCAAGTCCAAGCCCCTTATGTACGAAGGTGCATCATGGGCTAGCGATATCGCGAATGGTATCACTACTGTTCCAAAGAAATCAACACAATCCGCTCACTCTGATATTTCGGTTGGCCCTGACGAGGCTACGCCGGAAGAGTTAAAAAAAAGTCTGAATATTGAAAACTCCAAAAAACACCTGAGTCCTCAACAATGGTAGATGCTGAAGTTAATGCAACACCTGAAATGACCGATGCATCGACTACTGCAAAGCCTCAGTCCGTTGATGCTTCCAGTACTGCTAAGCCCAAAACCAGTGATGGTTGGGTCCACGTGAGCCCCGATATGACTGATGTTGGAGTTGGTAATAGTGCAAGAATGACAGATGCTAGTGTTGGCCCTGATAGTCCACTGCCGCAAAACCCCGTCGAAGAAGATTTGTTCGACGAAGGCAATGCTGAGATGAAAAATCAAACAAAGTCAAAGGAAGCGGTCGCTAAAATCTTCGAGGTTGACCCCATCCTTGCAGAACTAAATATTCACCCTATTGCTTCCAACGGCCGGCAGCTTACTAAGTATTATATTGGGATGGATGCTAAGGTGTACAGTATTAAACTAAGAAAATATGTACTAGTTCCGAGCATTGATTGGTCTGAGACGTATGACCATATTGGTGAGGTATTAATTAATGATGTCAGATTCCTCGCATACGTCAATGAGAAGGAGCGACGTAATGAGATGGGTAAAGAGGACAAAAATAGCCCATACTAGGTTTGGCAAAATATTGGCTCAAAAAGAAAAAGAATCAATGCCTCAGAAGGAGATTATCCAAACCGCTCTAAACACAGACTTGACGACAGTTTTGTGTTCGATACTGGAACATTCACAAGATCCGATCAAATGGACAGCAAGCTCAAAATATTTTGGACAATTAGCAGAAATAGGGAAGTCCTTGAATCTAACGGATTGATAAAGAAGATTGTACCAATTCTTAATGGTTCCGCAAAATCTTCTCCTATTGACAAAGATGGCTATGTTTGGATCAATGGCAATAGCATTAGCGTTTACGGGAAAGATAGCGATCGTGTGAAGTAAGCAATCACTCAGAAAGTGAACAGGATAATGACATTCCAATCTTTCATTAATATGACTAAAGCCAGGGGCCTCGAGTTAGAACTAGTTGGTAGCAATGAAACCAAACACATAAATGATTTTACCCCAGCTAATGGTGAAGCTCAGCATGAGTTAATGAGTGGTATTGATGAAGACATGGACCCAAGCCTATCAAACGCTGATAACGACGCCAAGAATATCTTAACTGATTACTACAGCCAGTTGCACGCTAATAGTATTGATATTCCATTTCGGCTACAACCAATCGTGAAAATCAACGGTGTTGTTAAGTCCCATCCATCATACTACTTTGGGCAGCCATCGGGGTCTAGACCCCTAAATATTTTAAATCGTGAAAACAAAGCACGCAAGCAGGTGAGTGGTGTAGCTTGGAAGGGGCTAATGAAGAATATCATGTGGATGGATACCTTTTCGTCCCTACTCAACGGGGTTGATGAGTTGGACCGCTATCTTAATGAGGTTGAATACCCCTTCCCATCGAGCGATGAAGAAGCAGCTAAGATACTTGAAGAAAAGGAGCTTGATAAGAAAAGACGTAAAAACCTGGATGCTAATCTTGAAATATTGAATGAGGCTATTCTAAAGTCTGTACACGATATTAGACAGCAAAGCGTTGAAGAGTATGAATACGATGACAGCTTGCAAAAGCTTCATGATGAGTCAGAAGCAGCTTTTCAGACATACGGTGAGGCTCAGAAACGCTATGAAGAAGCAAAAGAGGCTGTTAGAGGGAATAACTCAAAAGCAGCGAGATCGGTGTTGAAGGCAGCTACATCAGCTATGAAGGCGACAAAAAATCGATATATCAAACGAAGGCTAAGCGATACGCCGAGGCAAGCGAGGTATCCGGCAGTGGCGTTAAACGAAAGCTTCAAGGTCGAGGATTGCGCGGTGCAGGTGTTGCCCCGCTGGAAGGTGTAGTTCGCCGAGGCCGTACCTACAATCTCAATGAGATCCAAGGATTAGCAACGCCGTCAGCCTACACATACAAGCAGATCGGAAGCAAGTATATTCGTATCCCCGACCTTGAAGCTAAAAAGCTCGTGATCGTTCAGCCGAATCGGCGTAAATGTGGTCCTAAGTGAGAAATCAGTGATAGCCTCCAAGCCATGATCAAGGCACTTGTCTATAAGAACCGTATCGATCAATCCGCTTACGATAAGCTCAGCGTTGAAGATAAGAAACTGTTCAAGGAGGTTCTATTGATTACTTATCTCCAATACAGCTTCCACGATAAGTTAGAAGACCCTCTAGATACGCTTAGGGCTGAATACGATAAGCTAAAAGGAGAGCTACAACTCGGAAATGACAACCCCAGTATCATCAAGCAGCTCAAGTCTCTCACGGTGGATATGTACAGCAATCGACTGATTGATGATAAAGAGTTCAAAGATATTATCACCCGTTTATTATAAAACCATGTTCTTCTTCAACTCGCGCATTATATGCAGTTCCGGAGGCAGCTATGGTGACAATAGCGACCTCAACGTCGCTGAGTTGAAAGCTATCATGAAGAACCTCATCATTCATGATCGTCCCCAGAAGACCCAAGCCGCTGTGTGGGCTACTGACCTCGACAAGTCGACCAAGAAGGTGGAGGCATCTACCCAAACGGAAGGCGGCCGAGTCTGGGCTTACCAGCCAAAAAAAAAGTCAAAGTCTGTGAAGACATTTGCTCTATAGAGCAGAGCGGATATACTTAGATGCATACGTCTGTTTCTTCTCGCGATAGAGTCTGATTTTTTATCTCCGATATCGATAGCCATGACCGCATTCTTGCCACTATGTACGTTGTACATTGGGATATAAGCATTATTCCCTATCGAAACCACTCCAGCGTGCATCGTTATTGAACCGATGACTTGGCCAGTTTCAGGGTTAGTCAGGTTCTTTTTGATCGTTTTACTTGGTCCGCAGCCCATGATACTCTATTACAACGAAGAACTCAAGATCTGCTCTATATTTATCGGTGCGAAATTATCCCTGAGCCAATACCATATATACCCCTCTCGTGGAATTCGACAATTCGATCACATTGTAGTTGATCAGTATCAACGACATTAGCGTTAGTAGTCTGAGGGCAAGCGGTCTTCGCCACGAACTGAGTTTGACAGATACCATTCTATATTTACTCAGACATAATCGCTCTCAACTCATTGAGTTCAGCTTTGAGATTATTGATTTGGCCTTGCTGTTCTTGGATAGATTTACACAGTACCGAGGTTAAACTGGCGAGATCGATTCCCCATGGATTCACTGGAAACCCATCCGGATTAAGCTTATCGTTTGCTCCGATATCTACTGCTTCTGGTATGACCTTATACAGCTCCTCAGTCTGCTCTTGAACCATCCTGAAACTTCTAGGTCTCATTCTCATAAGGCTTGCCAAACCATAGGGACAATCTACAATGTCCGCCTTCAACCTCTCATCGTATAGCTTCCTCCACGCACCGGGACATAGGCTGTCCACGCGTAATTAGCATCGCATTTTCCCAACCTGATAGCTCCTACGGTTGAATCAGTACCAATCGCTGGATAGTCAGTCTGAGACCAATTGAATCGATACCTAGAAAATCCATCGCCGCTCCCTTTACGTGCATGAAATTATTCGCCCATACCTCTCCGCCTGAGAGACTGGTTGCTTCTGGCGACCACGTACTCATACCAACTCCCAGTCTTCCTGAGCTGTTTAGATAAGGTTGAGTTGTGTTTCCAACCATGAACCTTGGCGGGTCGCTCGTAGTGGTGCCTAGAGCTACACCACTACTTCCTCCCGCGACATCGTTGTATACCGAATTTCAAATTCGATTGGAGTAGTAGTATCGTTGGCTATACGCATTGCGCGTTGCCAAGACCCGCTTAGTAAATTCGCGCTCGAAACTATATCTATTTTTGCAGTACTGGTAGCTGATCCAAAGCGAATGTATCCTGCTTGAGTGATTCTCATACGTTCAGTCATTGGTGATAATGTATTAGCTCCTGACCGTGTACTGATTACAAAATCAGCCATTGAATATTGAAGACTCGTAGCGGTTCTAGTACAATATAGATTAACGCTAGGGGTGTACGTTGTCATATCACTAGTACCTTCAATCGTGAACGATAATCCAGCCTAAGCGCCAACCGTATTGCTTTGATTACGAATCATGAGATTAAAATCAGAGGCACGCGTTGTTGATGTAAATGATGTCCCGGCCGCAATCTGACATTGGGTAGAAGTAGTGGATATCAGATTGGTTGACGTTAGAGATGAGATACCTGATGAGATGCTACTATTAGAGTCTAGTACAAGAGCCTTTGTTGCTTCTGCAGTTCCTGCTCCGGTGGTAAGATCTAGATAGTTCAGCTCAACGGTAGATGCCGTGTATCCAGCCAGCTTGTTCAGCTCCGCACCTGTAGCATTGAGAGTATCTCCCCTGAGTTGAAGCGTAGTAGGATTGATATTCAAGGTCGTTGCATTCATAGTTTGAGTACCTGACTTACTAATCGTATCACATGTGATCGTAGGCGATGATATTGAAGTCGAAGCTATAAAGTTTCGTGATATGGTTAGATCGCGAATGCCTGAGTAATCTTCCGTACTATTGAGAACCACAACGCTACTGGCTGAAGCGCCCCCTTCGATAACATTGAGAAAGTAAGCATGATTGAAATTTATCCAAGAACTGACTCCATCCCAAAATTTCAGATTCGGAATGAATAAACTGGTTCCACCAGCGCTAAGGGTTAGATTGCTAAGCGTACCTAGACTAGTAATATTAGGCTGAACAGCGGTTTGTAGCGTTCCTGTTATCGACGTCGCTGTGAGCGAGCTCAGGGTTCCTAGGCTGGTAATGTTGGGCTGAGCAGCTGTTGTTAGCGTACCCGATACATTACCCGAGCAATTTGCAGCGGTTAGAGTACCTAACGATGTTATATTAGGCTGAGCAGCAGTCTGTATCGTACCAGTAATGTTAGTTGCAGTTAGCGAGCTAAGACCTGTAATGGATCGACTTGCACCAGTAAAGGTTAAACTGCCCCCGATAGTCAATCCAGTAAGCGTACCTAAGCTGGTGATATTTGGTTGAGCAGCCGTCGCTAGCGTTCCATTGATGTTTCCACTCACGGTGAGCGACGAGAGTGTCCCTACACTAGTTACGTTGGTCTGAGCAGCAGTTGCCAATGTACCAGATATGTTTCCACTCACGGTGAGGGACGATAGCGTGCCTAAGCTAGTAATATTAGGCTGAGCAGCTGTCTGCAGCGTGCCAGTAATCGACGTTGCCGTCAAACAACTAATAGTAGCAATTTTACCTGATGCACCAAGTACCAGAGCTTTGTTGATAGCGGCAGTACCTGGAGAAATATCAGCTACATACGTTGGTACGCCTGAAACGGAAGCACCATTAACAGTTAGGCTACTACAGCGTCGTGCTCCAAGACCGCTGATGTTCCCACCACTTCCAGGGACAAGCGCTACACCAGGTGATGCTACGCCTTGAGAGACACCGGAAATGTACGTCAAGCGATAGTCATACTTGTTCAGATAAAGAGTCTGAGCATAGTCATACGTTAGAAACCCGCTGGCATCCAATTGGAGAAAGAATGCCGGATTATAAATCGGCGATGTGAATATCGGGCTAGGATAAGAAAAACGTGAACTCATCTTTGTTTGATACTATATAGTTTAGACGATAATCATGAGCGGTATTCCAGATTTCGGAGCTTCAATCCCTAAAAAAACTTCAAAAGCGCCTCTAAGGGTGATATTCCAGCACTTAACATCAAAGCGCTGTTTGGAATGGTGGTTCTGGGGCCATCGTTCTCAGGGAAGAACAACTTATGTATGTTCATCCTCAAGCATTCTCCTCACGTATTTGCTCATCTAACGATCATTGCTCGTAATCCTCACCAGGAGTTATATGAGTATCTTCGTGATAAGCTTGATGGCTTTATCACATTCGCCGACCCTGACTCGCCTCCGAGTGTCGAACGGGTACGTCATACACCAATTAATTCCAATAAGCCTGAGCTCGTCATCATCGATGACTACAGCAACGATAAGCTTCTTCAGAAGAATTTGTTCTCACATTACTTCACTAAAGGGCGCCACTTCAAGCTATCAACCATCTTCTTGAGCCACAGCTACTTCGCAACGGACAAGATGATCAGATTGAACTCAGAGTACGTAGCGATCTTGAAAGCTAATTCTAAGCGAGACCTCCAGATGGTTGTGAAAGATTTTAATATCAAGGGAGTAGATGAGCGTTCAATCGTCTATTATTACAACAAAGCCACGGAGCGAAAGGGCCAAATGCTCTTCATTGATTCGGTCAAGGGTCAGATCAGGTATAACTTCGATAGACCGATTCGTATCGAGGACTAATTCCAATTTATCAAACAAAAATATGCCTACAAACATATAATCAATATGTCCAGCTTTATCAAACTCGACAGCACCAATCTGGTATAAGATGGAACCAATTCAACCTGGAAATACTCCTTTCCCGGATCGGCGGCTGACTTCCTCGATGTAGTATGTGCCATTCAATCGATTTCGATGTATAACAGCGAGTATAACATTGATTCAATGCAATTTCAGAACACAACGTTCAAAATCAAAGTACCTACCCCTGCAACTACATCCACAATCAGTGTATCCCTCCCTGATGGTATATATTCGTATGACGATATCAACCGAAGCATTTAGACTGCTCTTGTCAATGCTGGGGCGTATCTAATCGATCCGTCGGGGAATAACGTATTCTATATCAAAATGAGTGCTAACAGTGTCTATTACGCTTGTCAGCTTGATTTCTCTCCTACGCCTACAACTCTACCAACTACCGGTGGAACATGGACCAGACCTACCTCCGGTTTATACTCCTCTGGTGGTACTGGATTACCGACTACTACTCGCGTTCCTCGACTGATCATCGATAATGCTGAATTCGGTAAAGTAGTTGGTCTCACAGCGGGTACATACCACTCCACATCAGCTACTGTTGCAAGTGCTCAGCTATCGAACATCATTCCTCAGATTCACCCGACCAGTTCCTACATCGTTCGTTGCGATCTGATCAAAAACGAATACGTGGCTTCTGGTGATATTGTCAGTGCTTTTGATAGAGGTGATGCCGCTATTGGAAAGGTCATTTCATACAAACCGAGCCAGTATGCGTGGATGAACTGTTATAATGGCGCTCGAGCTAGTATTACACTCAGTATCTATAACCAAAATGATAAAAAAGTGATTATCAGAGATACGTCGGGATCCATCATGCTTCTGATTCGTCCAAAAAAAAAAAGACATCCAGAGTATTTTTTTAGGGCGGCTACAACGTAAACGAACCACCAGTCTAACGACGTGCCCTGAGCGCAGCCATCTTAGCCTTCATCTCTGGCGAACCCTTCGCTGGACGTTTCTTTGCTACGCCTACACCATAGCGGCGATGAACCTCCTTTCGCACAGATCTGATTAGATCCTCATGTTCCGGCTTGGTAGCTTTTGATAGTAGGTACTTCTCTCCAGCATCGACCGCGTCGGTGATGACCCCCTTGCGCTTCGTGTATGCAAGAGTATTCGTTGCAGCCTTCTTTACGTCAGCCATTGATACGCGACCTCCTTCCTTGTCGCTATCGGAATCATAAATACTAATGCCGGTAGGGACTTGATTGCAGCTCTGGCTAGAACAGCAGCCGTTGGCTGACCAGCATAAGTAGCTAAAGCAGGAACCGCCGCATCAACGGCTCTGGATAGTAGACCTGAATCCTTAGCAAATTTGTATGCAAACTTGATCCCTCCCCATACTTTGGACCAGATAGAGCCTCCTTGAGCCTTTTTGTAGCCCCTCTTCACTTCGTGCTTGGTAATGTCGAGTTTGACACCGCATCCAGCTTTACGAGCCTTGAGCGCCTTTTCAAACGAAGCAGGGTGGAGATGAATGACTGAACCACTACCCTTTAGTTCGCTTGAGGTGAGGCTGAGCTTACCAGTCTTGAAAGCTTTGGTAAGCTTCCGCGCAGGAATATCACTGGAGATTGTTAATTCGCGATACATGATTACTATATACGTTGAATTAAATTTATTCCAGAATTGTCAAATTTAGATCTTTCATTGTTTTGAATACATTTGGCTTACGGTATTGCTTCGAATATAGCCATAGGACACAGAATGGTCCACAGTAGTCTCCATAGGTTCCTTGGTATTGCTTGGTGTTGTATCGATCGATACCATACTTCTTTGGTGGTCCTTCCCCCCTACTATCGAATAATTCACCATTATGAACCGCCGTCCAGTGTCCTACCTCAAGATTAGGAGGGCGAAGTAGAATCAGAAATGACCCTTTCTTGGGGAGATGGGACTTTATCTCATTTGATTCAAATATATTATCGAGTTGAACGTTCATTTTCTCAGCGAGTTCGATGAGATCATGATCTGAGGTGATTGGCTTGATGAGGTGCGACATAATATTTAATTTTATCAAACTATACTAGGATCCATATAGATTCAACGATGAGCGAAACTCAACTATCCGATCAGTACTTGTACCAGAGCTCGCTTAAGAGCGACCCGGAGATCAAGGTATCTTCGAGCAAGCGTGTACCGCACGTTATTGACCTAAATCAGGGTTCGTACCAGAATGGTGTCATCACTATCGATGCTACGGCTCAGCTTAACGGTTCCGAGGGCTTCGCAAGCCTTCGTGATGCCTACATTATGCTTCCCTACAAGGTCTCAATGAAGAATGGTGGCACTGCTCAAACTGCCGCTGCCAATCGTCTATGTGCTACTCTAAAATGCGGAAATTGGAACGTTATTGATAGTCTGAGTCTGGAACTAAACGGAAAGACTATCGTCTCTATGGCTGACTACAAGCTCTTTTGGAACAACGTTCGTGCTCAGACTGGCTACAGCCCTCAGTACGTTGAAAAGCACGGAGCTGAATCGTTCTTGTACCCTGACGCTGCTCAGTCGGTATCATACCTTCTGGATCCGCATCTACCAGTGGTGATGGATATTCAAACACCATGGCATTCTCGTCTTCGTTTGCTGTCTCGGCTCCTCCTGGTGGTGCAACTATTCCTAATGATGGTTTCGTTAAGCGCCTTCTATCGAATCCTCCTACGGCTGGCGCTGACTTCTCCAGCTCGTGGCCGTCGGTAGGTGGTGCTGCTGCATCGACTACCATTTCTAACCAGACCTCGCGTGGAGCTTTCGTAGCTGGTGGTACTGCTGCTAACGCAATCATGGGAACGTGGAACTACATGCTCAAGATTAAGCTCACCGATCTGCATCCTATCTTCCGTGAGCTTGACTTAATGGCTAACCCTCAAATTCGCCTGCGTTTCCGTGTGAATCAGGGAACGTCTGTAGTCGCGGTAGATGCTTCAAAGGGTATGTCGCTAACCTCTACTACTCTATCGTCTGGTTATAGTTGTCCGGTCATGATTGCCGCTTCTGCTACCGGTAATCCGATGAATGGTGTGCTTGCCGCATCTGCTGGCTTTAGTGTTGCTTGGGGAGCGGTTGTAAATGCTCTAGAACCTACCATCGATGGTACATACATGACTTTTACTACTGCTCGTTTGTATGTCCCTTTCGTTCATCTTGAGAACCCTCAAGCTATTATCTCTAAGCCGGTTAAGAAGGTTCGCTACAATGATTGCTACGCACAGTGGTTTTACCAGCGTGCTGGTATTGGTAAGTCCTCGACTCAACTAAATGCTTCTTTCGATTTACAGCTATCGGCAAGTGTTAAAAACGCGAAATATGTTGTGCTTTTACCATTCGCGGAACAGACAAACAACTTTGCTTCTGCTACTGTTCAGCAGTTCCAGAGCCCCTTCGATAGCTCTCCATACACGCTTCAGCCCGGGACGTCGATTCGAAACTTTAACGTTCGTATTGGCTCGACTCAGGTGTTCGATATCAGTCATGACTATCATTTCCACCACTTTACCAACGAAATTGCTAAGATTTCAGCGATTAACGGAGATCTAACCCCTGAGCTCGTAAACGGTCTACTTAACTATCAGACGTGGTCGCTCACAAACCGCATGCTTATTGCCGATGTCAGTCGCCTGACTGAGCGCGATGTACCTCAGGCTATTCAGATCCAAGGTACGAACGCCGGATGCCAAGGTGTGAATATGCTGATCCTCGTAATTAGCGAACAGGAACTAACGTTCGATAGAATAACCGGAGAGGTTCTAGACTTCACTATAGCGTACGTAAAAAAAAGAGATATTTTTAGTTCAGTTTCTTGAGTAGCTTTGGACACTTGTCAATCACGAATTGACTTTTTCTTAGCCAATCGAGATAGCCTGGATCCAATTTACTGATCTGCTGTAAAGATTTGCCTCGATACTTACCCTACGTCATCATAGAGGAGTTATCCTTATTTAGGAATCTTGAGTGAAGAAAGATTTTCATTTCCTCGCTAATGTTGAGACTGGGTTGGTTGTGAATCCAACGACAGTATCCAGGATCATTCTTGTATACATCCTCAATGGATTGACATTTGTATTTTCCGAAAGATGGTTCGATCGTCATGTTCTATGTGTGGGTATCTATATACATAGCCTCTTAATTTTTTTGAAAAAAATTAATTCTGAAAATAACGTCGTAATGTGCCAGTAATTATTGGGAGTTTCATCTTACCCTCGCATGTGCGATCCTGCACGACTACAAGGTGGTTGAGAGGTCGTGTAGGTAAAACGGACGACTATCCACAAAGATCGTTCTAGCACCGTTCTCGGAGGTAAATTACGGTAAGAAATTATGAAAATAAAAAACTGCCGGCGTAATGTGCCGCGACCCACTACTAAGAGGTTGTTCCATCACGAGAAGCTGCTCGAGCTCTCCCTCTCGCATTGAAGAGCGTGGTGTTAATCCTTGTTCCTCCAGGAAGGAGGACTCCTCTTCAAGGAAGTCGAGGTCTTGTGCCATTCTGACTCAGCGGTGACTTGGTCTTTTGTAAAATGACTTGAAGACACGCATGTCCCGAAGCGGTCTCGGTCTCACGCAATCATTTTCAAACCTTCTCCGGGAACATGTTTGGGGCAAAAGGCAACGTCCTTAGATCACCGAAGGCATGCCTCGCAGCGGGTTCGCAGTGAATCCGTGCGAGGCAGCCCCCGATGAAATGGCGAGGTGGACTTGGACGGTCGCCTTGATGCCCCGATGGGTGCTTGGCTGGAGTTGGTTGCTGGGTGTGTGATGATGCATACTTGAGTGGCTTGGTCGCGATGGTCGCCGCATGCCCTTGAACGAGCGAGCTTCGTGACAGCTCCGTTGTCCGTGGCAGCTTGGTGCCTCACCCCAGGTTGAAGAAGAGGGGCGAAGGTGGAGAGGACGCCGGAGCTGTCAAGGCCATCAGCTACTTGCTGATGATGCGGTTGATGGGCTGCTTGGACTGTTGGAGGCGCTTGGGCGCCGGGATCCACGCCGACGCCGATGCCACCGTCCGCCACGATCGGGCGTAATGGCTGCAATGGCGGTAGAGTCGCCTGCGCATGGGCGACTGGCTGCTTGAAATGCTTGGGCTGCTTGGGCTGGTGAACGTCCACGCCGGTGCCGATGCCGCCCACCGCACGGTGGGGGCGCAATGGCAGCCGACGGCGGAGCCAGCCGTGGATGGATGCTTGGTGTGCTGGGGCTGCTGGTGCTGCTGGGGCCGCTTGGGCAGGGTGGACGGTGGTGCTTTGACGGCTTGGAGGGTTTGGGCTGCACGGGGAACCTGGGCCGGGGGTAGTTCTGGCACCACGCGCTGTGGGGGCCTAAGGGCTGCAATGCCGGCGCAAAGACGGATGCTTCATGGGGACTTGGTCGGCTTGATGGGCGCGTGGGCTGCTTGGGCTGTTGGGAGGGCTTGTGCCGGACTGGGCTGGACTTGGTTGCTGCTGCTGAGCTTAGGGCCGCGATGCTGAGGCCACCGACAGCATGGTGAAGACGCCTGGAAGAGACAGAGGCTGCTAGCGCGACATGGTAGGGGGGGGGGGGGCGGGCCTAGTGCAAAGCCGTGGACTGTCGTGCTTGAAAACGTGGCTCACTTCATCTCCCGAAAAACGGGTTTTCCACCGCTGCGCTTGTACAAATTTTGTAGTACAAAACACCTATTTGAGACCGAAACAGCTGAGAAGACTTGAAGGCTGGAGATGCCGTGGAGTGAGTGGAATGGCGCTTCATCACTCTTGTGTTTCGAGAGATATTATATGATGGACCATCAACAGTTCATATGCATCATTGATGATACTGTTGATCAGCTTTATCGGAGCTAAGAGCAGGCACTCACGCGTGACCTTACACCTACGGCCACGTCTCAGTGATGGATATTCTAGAGTTGATTGCTCGAGTTGAACGTGGCGTTATCGGCCGACACGGTGTGCACCGCATCGACCCACTTCCGCATTCGCCTTGGGGGCCGCGCACGTAAGCCGAATGGCAGAAGAAGCAGTAAATACGAGAGAGTTTGGCGCTGACGAGTGTTGTCGCGTCTTGGACATGTTTCTGGCGGATATGCGCGAGCTGAACAACACCCAGCGCGCGGAGATTGGGGCACAGCCAGACGAAATGTAACTAGCTACACCAGGTTCAAGGCTCAAGGGCAGGCGAGAACGAGTTGGAGCGATGCAAGTGGCAGCGTCGAGGGCGATAAACAAGAAACGAACTTCAACCCCGAAATGGCTCAAACGGAAGCAGGAGCTTGTAGCTCTCCAGCAACAGACGCAAGAGCTGGAGACTCACCTCGCTTTTCTCATGCTCCAACGAGAGAGAAAATGCAGCTCTCCAACTCCTCCCAGTGTTCTCTCCGAGCTCAAAAAGTGGACATCGGCTGCTACCAGAGAGAAGATGCGACTACAGGCGGCACGAGACGAGAACGCTGTGTTTGAAGCATCCAGTTCGCGTGTACGCGCAGTGTTTGTCCAGTTTACAAGCGGCAGTAGCTGCTACCAGCTCGAGTCAGCAGCTCACAAGTGCCGTGACCTGTACGACTATTTCAGCTCAGGAACTGGCTATGCGCAGCTTGAGCTCTTAAAGAGGCTCGAGTTGATCTGCGTCTCGTGGATTTCCCGTCCATCGTGGAGGGACATCGAAAAAGGCCTGCAGTTGCTGACCATGAAGACGTCGAAATACGCTGTGGAGAAGGCGCAGGATCGGCTGTGATGGAGTACAAACTCACGCGCGTTCTACCTCTTGATAGTGACAAGACGTATGAACAAGTCTGGAGCTTCGTTGAAGGAGGCAGCCCCTATAAGAAAAGTTCCAGCATCATTAGGCGCTCAGATAACGCGTGTGGCGTCGAATCTCGCTGCGTCTTGGCACTTGCTGGTAATTCTGGAACGGCAATAGTGAACTCTCGCTGCGTCGTGAAGCGGTTCGTGGTGCCTGAGAACTTCGTCTTCCTGGCGGAATCAAGCGCCGAGTATCGTGGAGTCTCGAGTGCATGGAGTTTCTCGACACAGGAATCAGTTTGGTTTGCGATTCGACGAGTTCCTCTCGGTGAAGAGACTGCCCAAGCTTTCGGCTGCCAAATGAACGCCGTGGTGCGGACCGAGTCGGTTCCGCAACAACTGCCGCCAGACATCACGCCTGACCTCGTGACGAACTCGGATCGAGACCATATCGACCTCCAGAGGCAGTTTCTGGAGAACGCGCTGTGGGCTTCGAAACGAGCTGATAAGTTTCTGCGCAGTTGTCTTGGTTGGCTGCGCTTTGCCAATCTTTACGTGCGTACCACCAGCGTTAATCACCCGCGAGCCTGTTATTGTATACTGCACGCGCTGAATTGCCAACACCAGTTTTTCTAACAGTTTGCACTGGAATCCAGCTCGAGCTTGAAATTGTTGACCCACAGCATCAACACGTATCAGACAAGCGAAACGCCTTAGGTAAGGCTTATTCATTCGCTTTATCACTACAACCACTCACTGACGCAGACTTCCTCGAGCATATAGCCGCATCTACGAGCGTGTTCTCCAGCTTTTGGTATCGCGACTCGATCGTTCGTCGATACAGCTGCATGACCCTTTCAACGAGTTCCGCGTCCACACCAGGTGACGCTGTGGTGGTCACCAGCACGTAGCTCTTTAGAATAGACAGGTCTGGACACTCGTTTCGCGAGAAAAAGCTCCAGCCATATTCTCTCGTTGACACGTGAGGGATCGCCTCCACTCGGGGCCAGTCACCGATAGCATCCCACACGTACACTAAGCGATCTGCTTCAACGAACTCTTTCAGAGCCAAACGGATCGTGAACGAGGCATTGTCCAGATGAACTTCTCGCTTTGAAACGATCAGATTCGACGCTGATCCCATCGGAAGACCCTGCAAGAAATCTAGTGTTAGCATTCCACTCACTAGGAAAGTTCTAAACCTCACCAAAGCACGTACCAGGTCTCTGCTAGACTCCACGTTCTCCGGTAGAAGCGCTGATTCGCACTCCAGTCTTCGCCACATGGCTTGTTCCACCAACTTCTTGGCGTACGGCAGGAATGCACACGTCCTCGTCTTCAAGACACACTCGGAGGAGTCTGTTTGTGACGGTGGCGAAGTCACGTAGGCGTCGAAAATCTCCGACTTGGCGTCACTCAATCCCGCCGCTTCGAACACGCGGTTCAGGTCGAGATAATGCTTATCCACCGTCGTCGCCAGCACTTGGAACACAGCGTCGTCCTGCTCCACATCGTAGACCAAGTTCTGCCCCGATACGACCAGTGACTTGGGTAGAGCCTGCAGAAGTTTATCCGCCTGCGTCTGCAGCAATTGCTCCACCGCTGCTGTACGCTCCAGACTCTTCCTTAATTTGTCTTTCAGCGCGGCGTTCTTGCCCTTCAGAGCCTTCACCTCGTCCGTGTCTGGAATGTGCGCGGGTCTGAGCGCCTTGAGTTGCCGTTCCATGTCCTGCACTTGAAGCTGCAGGCGGTGGATCTCGTGGACCGGCCGGTTGCGGTCTCGTCGTCGCTTCTTCTTGGGTTTAGTAGTTGGAGGAGGTCGAGTCTTCACGGAGTCGGCGTTGGCAGGCCAGAAGGAAGGACCCGCACTTGTACCCGACGAGCCGTTATTAATACAACCAGGTGTGACTGAACGTTCCGGTGTTGTGGCTGTATCTGCATGGTCGTCGTCGGATAGCAAGTAGGACAGCGCTTCGCCCAGGTTACAGGCGGCGACGGCGGCGCTCTCCGCATCGACACTACGCCCAGCAGAGCTGCTCATTGTTCCCCCTCTCCCTGTCTATTCCGATCGTGTACTGCTATTTCCGATGATGTTGACCGGATCATTGCGAGCGTCATGCAGCGTTAGAGACGGACGTCGGACGTCGGACGTGGTGCTGCACGACTGCAGCGCAGCACCAGCTGTAGCAAAATCCAATTGGATATGAAGACTCAGCGCAAGACGAAGACAGCCATGAAGTCCAAGACGAAGAAAGTTCCGACGTGGCTGCGGGGGAAGCGCGAGATCGAGGCGCTGCGTCTAGAGCGCGAGGAGCTGGAGACCGCGTTGCTCTTCTCCGAGATGAAGCGGGTCTCAAGCACGAGCTCGAGGGAGTTCGTCGAGGCGAACTTGAATCAATTGAGGGCCAAGACAGCTGCACTACTCGCAAGACAGCACCGACAAGCGGCGGAAGACGAGAACAAGCAGCTTAAGAGGAAGTTGCAGCTTTATTTGACGCAAAGTGAGGCGCTGCGAACGACGCTAGCGACCGCTGCATCGATCCCTGGGGCTCTTCGTGTGGAGATAAACACGCACTACAAGCTTCGCTTCAGTGGTGCGAGGCGAGTATCCTGGGCTTGCTAGAGAGAAGGGTGGACGAGAGGGTGGTCGAGGTAGAGGACGCGTTCCGGAAGATGGCGATGGAGACGTCGACGCCCTCACAATTCGTTGAGACTAAACGTGATGGTGGGGCAGTGAAGCTGTCACTCGTTGAGTTGCTGCCGTTTGAGAGCGATGCGTCGTCGGCTGCGATGTGGGCGATGATTGAAACGGGCAAGTTCCCTAATGGGGACCACTCGCGTGTGGCCAGACTCTCGGAAAATACCTTTGCGGTACATTCAAATGTTTCGCTGCAACTCGCGTCTGGGAGCAGCATTGGTATCAACGGTCACAGTGTGATCAAGCGGCTGTACACAGCAGCAGGCAGCGGAATTCTGACCGAATCGTGTGCGGAATGGACCCTCAGTCTCCCAGACTCGGGCACTTGGACCCATGTGACTCGAGAGACGGGATGCTTCGTTATTCGGCAGTACTGCGCTGAAGGTTGCGTATTGCCGGGAGTATCTCAAAGCTGCTCGGAACTTTGTCTTGGCCCGAGTGAGTCTGTAGCGAATACGACCCAGTACCGAGCGATGAAGGAAGATCTTCAAAAGGAGATCGTTATTCGGTCTTTTCGAGGTCTCGTAGCATCTCGACATCAGTTTATGGAAAACACTCTGTTCGACACGATCAACGTGCACAGCCCGAATGGCTGTGACTGAGGCACGTTGGTGGCGTTCGCTTGCGGCGAATTATTAAGTCGAAGCTTTTTAGCAAGATACCACAGAGATATTCTCATAATATTTTAACACGGACATGTTCAACCATGACGGAGTCAGGTAAGCGTCGAAACCCTCCGAGATGGCACGCTGTTTCGAACGCTTGACTCTGACCCAAGCAAGCTTTATCCACAGTCCAGACTCTGGCCCCCGGCACCGCGAGCACAAACACGGATACCCCTTGCATCCATTCTGGTCGTGACCGCGATTATGACGAGGGCGGATTAGTCCAGAGAGGTCATGGCAAGCGCACAAACGTTGGGCACACACACGGATGCAGTGCTGCCGCTGCACCACTAGCACCGCGGGCACCACTAACAAAATTCCATTCCGATGAGGGCTCGCAAGGCCAGTATCGCCCCATAAAGCCCAAGCCGAAGAAAGTTCCGACTTGGCTCAAGACGAAAAGGGAGATCCAGGCGCTGCGCCAACAGCGAGAGGAGCTCGAGGCCTTCCTGCTCTTGTCGGAGATGGGGCAGACCGCAAGCATCAGCTCCAGGGCGTTCGTCGAGGCCAGCCTACGTCAATTAAGAGCCAAGACGACTGCGTTGCTGGCGAAACAACGCCGACAAGCCGCTGAAGACGAGAACGAGCGACTGAAAGCGTGTGTGAACCAATTCGAGGCGTTCCGAGCAACGTTGGCAGCAGCCGAGTCGGTCTCCGGTGCTCTTCAAGCGGAGATGAACGCGGCTTATACGCTCCGTTTTGATGACAATAGCATCTTCGATATGCTGGAGAAGACGCTGGACGCGAGGATCTCGGAGTTGGCTGAGGCCTTTCGGAAGATGGCGATGGAGAAGTCGACGGACCCGCAGACGTCTGAAATTCAACTCGGAAGCGGGAAAGTGGAGCTGTCACTCACTACATGTAAATTGCTGCCGTTGACTAGTAAGACTGAAACGTCTTCGTCTGCGATGTGGAAGATGGTTGAAATGGCCAAGTTCCCTGATGGGGATCGCTCGTCAAACTATCGGATGATGTCTTTGCGATGAACTTGTGGAGGCAAGATCGATATCAGCGGCCACAGTGTGATAAAGCGATTCATCACAGCAGCAGGGACATGAGCGCTCATTGAGTCGTGTGCGGAATGGACTGTGAGTCTTCCACACTGGACCCACGTAGCGCGAGAGGCTGGATGCCATGCGATCCGTCAGTACTCCGATGTACCAGGAATAAGCCAAGTGCGTGTGGAACTCTGTCTGGAACCTAGTGAATTTAAAGGGAGCACGACCCACCACCGGCCGATGAAGGACGATCTTCGAAAGCAGGTCGTGATCCCGACTTTTCGAGAGCTCGTCGCCTCTCGTCATCAATTTGCGGAGAATACTTTGTTTGACACGCTCCGTGCTCTTGAGGGAGTAGAGCTCTGAAGGGTACAGCTCTGGCGGATACGAGTGAACCAAGTCGATGATTTCCACGCTGACAGTGACTTCGAGATTTGGCGATATATACCTAGAACTATTATATAGTCAAGACGAATAGCTGGTATCTAATAGCGATCAGCACAGATTGCTGCCAGCAACTCGGTGCACCTTGATTTCCTATAAGAAAAAGCTCCGTTGTCGAGAATTATGATAAACCACCCTGTCACGAAGTGTTATAGTGTTACAGGTCCACCCACAGGATTTGCCTCAGGTCTGAGGAAAACCCCACCATGACCTATTCTCGATTTGTCGTTTTGGACGCACTCACCTCATTTTGTATTGCAGAGGCTAGTCAGCACAAGAATCTCCGCGCAGTACACGCATTCCCCTCCCGCTAGATAGCAAGCATGATCGGACTAGAGCCTGGTTGTTCGCCCCCTCAAATGAAGACCTCGACATGGCTCCGTCGGAAGCAGGAGATCGACGCTCTGAGATGAGAACGCGAGGAGCTGGAGACCCGCCTGCTCTTCATGGAGATGAATTGTATGACGACGAACCACACGAGCGGCTTTATTGAGATGAACTGCCACCAAACACGAGCGAAGGCGGATGCGTTAGTGTCAAAGCGTCGACGAGAAGCTGCGGAAGACGAGAACAAGCGACTGAAGAAGCAGGTCCAGGGCTGCCTAAAACAATGCGAGGCGTTCCGAACAACTCTATCAAGTGCAGACATTCAGACGAGTACTCTTGTACACAGTGCCATGGCTCCAAGCACTGCTCTTCGTGTGGAACTAGTAGCGGGTCGCAGTCTTCGATTCGGCGATTCAAGTGTACTCGACATGCATGAGAGAAGACTGGACGCGAGGGCCTTTGAGCTGAGTGACGCCTTCAACAAGATGACGCTGGAGAATTCGACTGACGGGCAGTTTGACACTCAATTTCTGAATGATCAGATTGGAGCAATTCAGCTCTCTCGTGTCGAGTTGGTACCGTTCGAGCGCCAAGTCCGGTCTTCAGCCATGTGGGCGATTGTCGGGGCCGGCGAGTTCCCGAAAGGAGAACACTCGCGCGCGGCTAGACGCTCGAAGAATGCGTTTGCTGTTCATTCGGTCGTGACGCTGCATCTCGCGTATCGACATCAATGGTCACAGCGTGGTGAAGCGGTTCCAAGCGCCAACTGGAAGCGGTATGCTGGTGGAGGCGTGCTCTGAATGGACTATTCGCTTGCCCGACAAAGGCACGTGGACTCACACGGCACGAGAAGCAGGGTGCTTTGTCATGCACAAATACGAAAGTGCGGGCGACGCTGTACCTGGAGTATGCCGAGTGACTTTGTTGGAAATGCTGATCAGCATCCAAAGGCTAGTTCAGATATTCTAAGCGAGGTCGTGATCCCGTCATTCCGGGGACTCGTCGCTGCTCGGCATCAGTTCGTGGAGAATACGCTGTTCGATATCATTCGCGTGTGAGCGGCGCTCGTTTCTCATTCAAGAACGGCATTTTTTTCTTGCAAGAACTTATTTTTTCTTAATCAACAAATCATGTTTTCTTACAAACAAAGAAGTATCAAGATCTTAGAAAGGAGCTGGATCAATACATGTAGATAGAACACCTAGATAAAAGAAATTAAAGTTACCTGAAACTACACCTTCAAAGGAATTAGTGTACCTATGTAGTAGTGGTATGTTACGGCCGATGTACCGCAGCAGCATTTTGCCCAATTCCTCTGTTTCCCCTTGTTCTGGCACATTTGTACAAAAATAAATATTGTGCTTTGCAAACGTTTTGTCGTTTTGACTTGGAGCTCTCCTCGATTTATCATTAAGTCGAGGTCGATTTAATAAAACGAGGTCAAAGAAAGGGACATATCGATCTATTTAGGCCGGCTAATAACTCGAGCTACGACAATCCAAATCAGGGCTCGAGGTCGATCTCCTGGTGGATCTGGGCAGAACGAGGTCGATCTACGGTAAATCGATCCCTTGTGCGTTTTCAAAAGCGCAATTCGAGGTCGATCTAAGTAAATCGAGCTACCGTCTCTGTTTTGTACCCTGATTTGTGGACCGGCCTTCCTCGATCTAGGCCATAAAACGGGGCGACATTTTATCTGCAAAGCACAATACGTGTACATCTGTACCGCGTAATCGTAAAGTTCGTCATCACGTTCCTCGGCTCTGTAAGTTGCAGTTCTGTAGCTGGACCGCCAAACTCTCTGCATAGTTTCCCGCTTTTCCACTCCATTGAGCTCTTTCACTAGCTGCAGCCAACCAGCCAGTCCACAAATTCCCCTCTGTGTGCAAGAACTGCAAAGACCAAGTGACCAAGAACAAAAATGCGCCTCGCCTTCATTCTACTAGCAGCCACGGCGTGTTTTCTGGCAGGAACTGGAGCGCTGGCAGTCACCGACGTCTCTGCTCAAGACCACGAAAGCGTGCGAACATTCCTGCGTAAAGGACAAGTTGGCGAATCAAATGAGGACCGTCGCCTGTCGGATGTGGAGAACGAAGAGAGGCGTTTGTCGGGCAGAGATACGAAGGGGTTGGCCAAGATTTCCGAAAAGGTTTTCAAGAGCAGCAAGGCGGAAAAGCTGGCCCAAGAACTGAGTAAGAAGCACGTGCACCCGTTCCCTCCACCTCGCATCAAGGAGCTGGCTGACGGCAAGTTGCTGGTGATCCCTCGCCAGTTCGGCAAGTAAAAGTTCAGACCACTGTAGCATCACTGCTACCAAATTGAATATACTCGCTTGCACTTTCAGTATTGGATAGCCACTCGGGGCAAGGCTCCGAATCGTACAGTAAAGTGCAAACTTCATTCATCATCTGCGTCCAAATTAGGCTCAATTTAGACTGAAAGCATAGCATTTGTTTGTATCTTCTAAATCTATCCATGCTTCTGTATAAACATATTTTTAGAACATACAGGATATTTATGTTGTGCCCTCGATGTTGCTTCCTGGTGATGTCTTGGAGAGCTTCCTGCTCGACATGGAGGCGCTGGACCAGCAGCATGAACTCCCTCCTAGTATTGACATGACACCCAAGCCCAAGATCTGTCAAAGTTATGCTCCGAAGGCCCCAAATATCGCTCTATTACCCCTCAAGAAGAAGGAGCCAGCGCAGCCGTCGTGGCTGAAGCGGAAGCATCGCTACGAACACAAGCTCAAGCCTTAGGGACGCGCGTCGTGTTCCTCGAGACAAAAAAATCCCCTTCCAGCGGGGTTTTAAACCCCTTAAAGCGCGCAAAATTGCGGAATACTGCCTCCAAGGAGAAATTCAGGTACCAAGCTGCACTAGAGACGAACAAGCGACTTCGAGCCAAGTTGCAGGCTTATAGAAGACTTTCGGGCGCTCTTCAGACGGCATTAAGTGCTGTGGAGACTTTTGAATTGAGTAACTTGGCTGCTATGGAAGCTCTGAGGGTGGAGATGGGGGCCGGTCAACAGCTACGAAACTACAGTTTTCAAGTGTTTGACATGCTGGAGACGAGGCTCGACGCGAGGAAGCATGAGTTGAAGTCCGCATTTACAGATATACAGCAGCCCGTGGTCTCAATGGACACGGATTTGGTGGAGCGCTCTAGTATTGGAGTGGATACAGTGGAGTTCTCGCGTCTGGAGCTGCTGCCTTTTGCAACAGAAGCCGTCTCGACTACGATGTGGTCGTTCATTGAGTTGGGCAGGTTCCCTGACGGCGAAGTTTCCGTTGTCACTCGTCGGTCTGAAGATGGATTTGGCCTCAGCTCTCGCGTTACAGCGCAGCTTGGTGATGGCGGTGTTGCGATTATCGACTCTCACGGTGTAATGAAGCGGTTCGGCACGGCTGATGGCGTTGCAATGATGGCCGAGTCGTGCTCGACCTGGACCGTGAACATCCCGGGGACCGAGAGAAGGAGGCTTCTTTGTGATGGGCAGCTACTCGCTCGATGGAGGCACGTCGCCGGGTGTGTGCCAGGTTCAATCCAGGCTTTGCCTGCACCCAGATGAATGCGCTGATGGCTCCCAGCATTTTCCGCGTGCGAACGCCAGCGCTATCAAGGAGATTCTAATCCCGTCCTATCGACAGCTCGTGAAAGCGCGGCAACAGTTTGTGGAGAACGCACTGTTCGACTCGATCCGCTGCCAGTGACGTCCAGACTGACCTTCGCGAGATGATAGAGTGGAATTGTGTTATAATACAAGCTACGCATTACATTATCGGAATCGGTGAGATGAACGCTACTCCTTGTCCTGTCATATAATACGCTATGCAGCCAGCGAAAAATCTAGCAGTGCATTCTCCAGCTTCATCTCGTTGGTAGCTCCAACGATGCCAGCGAGTACTGGTGCATCGTTGGTTCGAGAAGGCTGCCAGCTTCGTGCCCTCAGCAATCGTCTCTCGCCTCTCGCAGCGCTCTCTCTCTGTGGGTAGACTGCGGTCTGTACATGTAGTTGACATCACGGTACACAACATGTGTCTGGTTTTCGCGAAAGGACTTGCATACCGCCAGACTCCCTCGTGTCGCTAACCTGCACGAGTATCTCACGTTGAGAAGGGCGCTCAGCAGGCTGCCATAATCCTGAGTGATACCAGGCGGAATCTTCCTGCATTGACCTCACTCAGTAACCCGCCTAGCTCGAAGCAAGACGCCACTATGACAAGCACACCACTTGCGGATCAGAAGAATGCGTATACTCCGCAGGTCGACGACATTCTGGACGCTTTTCTCCTGGACATGAGCGCTCTCGACCACCGCAACAACAACGCATTGGGCACCATAGCATCTTTTGAACCGACAAAGCGGAAAGTGGCCGGTCCAAGCAACTCAAGCACAAACTCAAGAACGACAACAAAGAAGAAGCGATTGAATCCGTCGTGGCTCAAGCACAAGCGGGAGTTGGAAGCTTTACGAGCGGAGGCTGACGCGCTTGAGAGTCGCAAAGAATTTTTACTTTCGAAAGCGAGTACGCCGGAGATATCGCTGCCAGATGGGAGGCGAGAAGAAGAAGAGAAGCTGAAGTGTGAGGCTGCGATGAACGAGAACAGGAACTTGGAGGAGCAGTTGCGGACTCTCAATCGGTCGTTGGCTTTGGTTGCGATGCGTACGGCGGCCGCAACATCGTTTTCTATTGGGAATGGAGCAGATTATCCACTGCGAGCCACAAACCCAAGCGTGTTTGATCTGTTGGAGGCGCGTGTCGACGCCTGATTCCGAGAACTGGAAGCTTCTCTAGCAGCTCCACAACGTGCCACAATTTCGGATACTTCTTTCGTCCAGAGCTACAGCAAGAGTGGAGACGATTGTGGTACGGCGGCGGTGGAGTTCAAGTGCACCCACTTGCTTCCGTTCGCAGAGCACGCTATCTCGTCGACCGTCTGGTCTTTTGTGGAGTTTGGAGGCTTTCCTGACGACCACGAGCTGCATGTGCACCAAACTCTCGGAGAACACGTGCGCGATTGATTCGAGGATACTTATGCGTCTCGGAGATGGCAGCCACGTCGTTCTTAATGCTCATCGCTTGATAAAGCGCTTCGTGACGTCAAACGGGATCGTCTTGATGTCGGAGGCCAGCGATGACTGGACAGTCAAAGGCAAGAATTCAAGATCTGGGGTCCAGACGATAGAAGGGCGAGCGTGCTTCGTGATACGGAGGTACTCAACTGGTGAAGGCTCCACAGGCAGCGATGTATCCGAGGTCCAAGCGGAAGTGACTCTCTATCCCGAAGCTGCTCGAAGAAATGGACAGCGCCAGCCATCCGCCGAGAGCAGGAAATTTAATGCCATCGTCATTCCGAAATTCCGCGAAGTGATGGAGTCACGCCGTCAATTCGTCGAGAACGCTCTATTCGATAGCATCCGTGATCGAGACGCTGCTCGCACATGAAGATTGGATAATATCACTTATCCACGGTCTTAGCAATATCCGTGCCGTTGTTCTCGAACAAGTTGGTCCATCGTCTGATTTTCCAGAGCTTGAAGCCGTGCCATGATCATATCCTGGTAGGCCCTTGTCAGAGATCTCGTCGCTTCGCAGCTCTCGCTGAGAGTTAAGCCGTTAATCGTAGGGCTCACCAGGATTCGGCCAGCGGTGACGCTAGTGCCATTGCGCAGTGGCTGGATGTAGCCCCATCCGTACTCCTGGGTCCTCACGTTGTGCAGCTTCCCCACGCGCGGCCAGTCCGCCACCGTATTCCAAACCTGCACGACACGATCGCTCTCCACAAACTCCTTAATCACTACGCGCATCACGCACGCATAGTTACCAACTGCAATCTCGTACTTTTGGATAATAACACGAGAAGCCACGCCAAGCGGAAGTCCCTAGATACACACATAATAACAGTCAGCCACATAGTTCCATTGCGTCCAAACCCGTGTAAAAACTTACCACGTCGTTCATAGGGGTAGCGGACCCCACTGAAGCCCCCAGTCCGGCCTCAATGCCTCTCCAGAAGGCTTTATCTAGCGTGGGACTTCTAATTGGAGACAGAATCCTCGACCGGAACTTGAGCAGCTCGCCACTTTCCCCTCCTGTGTACACCGAAGTCGCTCGACCGATCGAGCTTTCCACCACCTCCGTGTTGAGACCAACCAGTCCATCTCGGCTCATGACTCGGTCCATATCCTTGTACTGCGCATCCACACTGTTGGCCATCAACCTGAACATTATGTCGTCGCGAGCTCCATCATACTGAAGGTTTCGTGTCAAAACCAATGACCTCGGCAGCGACTGCACCAGCTCCTTCATCTGTTGCAACAGATTCTGTTCCAGCTCTTGAATGTCTTCGACACTTTCTTGCAACATTTTCCTAAGTGTTGCGTTCTCGTTGCGGCTACGCAGAGCCACACGCGCCCGGTTACTGGAATTGGTCAAGTGCTGGTCTAATTGGCGCTCCAGCGCTTCCGACTCTGACTGCAGACGTGCGATCTCGTGCCACGGCCGGTTCCGGTCCCGTCGCCGCTTCTTCTTGGGCTTCTTGGGCTCTTGCTCCTGGTCTGTGGACGAAGTTGCGCAGTCTTCCGGGACATTGGCGTCCGTGGAGAGGGTCGAGTCCGAGGCTTGGTCCGCCGAAACAAGTGTCTGGAGGGGGGGTACTGGGGAGCTCTTGGTCACCCCAGATGTCGTCTACGATGGTCAGGAGCGCTTCCGCGTCCAGGATGGGGCAGTACGCGGCAGGCATGGTCGCGTCCACGGCAGTGCAGTATTTGGTCTCACTTTCCGTCAGAAATGTGACGGACTATTTGAGATTGGGTAAAATAGACCGACACAAACTGGCTCTAATCAGCTTATGTGTGTGGATCACTTCAGTTTGAGGGTTTGGTAGTAGTGGGAATATTGGCTAATAATCATACTACTACTAGTAATGGAGCATCTCAGTCGCGTTGCTCCGTTGAGTTGCTTCGGGGGTCGACACCCTGCAGTGGAGTCTCCACTTCAGGCCGACGTCCCCACCCTCTAATTGATATTGTCAATCACCATTACTATTTTTTGTAGTGTAATGAAGCAAACTTAGGGCTAAGGGTGTGTTCGCGACCGTTGCAATTTAGAGTCTCAGTTTAACCCGTGCAGGTCATCAAACCAATAAGCAATTAGCAACACTGGTGGAGCTGCATGATGAAGTCTTCATTATCAGCAAATAACGTTACTATCTATCGCGAGGTCAAGATAATCAACGGCAATTACACACCAGCAGCAAGAGAGCACTACAGTACCTACAGTAATTAGTCTGGCCCAGACTAAATCTGAATACCAGATTTTTCATCGCTCACAATTTTTAGTATGCCCCCAACAGTGACAGACTAATTATGAATTCAGACTAATTATGAATATCTAAAAATGTCCGTTTTCCAGTAAGAAAACCATTATTTTTGTGAAATGATGTGTTTATACGTATTTGTTTTAGTATTTTTATAGTGTAGCTATATATATATATTATCGTGGCTTTGAAGAGAAATCAAGACTAAATCGTCGCAGATGGTGCTTCTCTAATGGTTGGAGAAGGCTGATATATGGGTTGGATACCCAGGTATCTACTTCTCTGTCCCACGATAGTATGGGTAGTTCGGTTTTTGTGTACCACACAACGAATATCATCGGTCATTTGACGTTGGCTAGGGCAAAATTTGACTTTTGTCCAATGATAGCACACATGATTAGAAAAACCTCGTTAGTTTTAAAGCGAGATATCTCGCTTATCAGGCTTTTCCACAAGCTGTAATTGGTCCACCAAGTTAACATTGGCAATAGAAACTCATCCTGAAATTGCGATGAATTATCGCTGATTTTTGATAGAATTACGAAAAAACATGCGAAGGACTAAAATTGCTGGCAGAAAAGCGTTGTGCCTCCTTCAGTTCTCACAGATAATAGGCAGCAAAAATCTGGCGTTAGCGCCTGCCTCTAAGCTTCATCATAAGGTTTCATATGGCCAAAATGCTTAAGTAGAAGCAAAGATAGTGCACAATTTCGAAATCATCATACTTTCGTGGGACAGAGAAGTATTATATCTTGCAGATATTGTACGAGATCTAGTAAATTGGCTGCTGTCAAAGGAGTTTTTCAGCAAGCGGTGCCTTAAAGTAGGTGGGGGTGGACTAGAACCGTGGTCACCACGTCAGACTAATTATGAACATTTTTAGCCAGACTAATAATGAAGACGTCAATTTTTGCTCGACACGAATTAGTCTGGCCCAGACTAATTTTGAGCCCAGACTAATTACTGTAATGATGCTGGACTATATCTCGCGAAACCCTAGATCACGGTTAACCGCAAGGGTGAGCTGCAGCACCAGCGGTTCAAGATCAATTAGTGGTAGCCGACAGCCCAAAGCAAAATACATGTAGCAAGGGATAATTGTTGTTAAAATCTATAATTTTCAGTTTTGATTTTCCAGCGTTCTCAATACAGCATCTCGGCTCCCGATGCCCGCCGTACTTCCTCTCTAGTGCTACATACCATATCACTTATACCATACCGTCATAATTCCAACGGGGTTGGACTGCTTCCAACCAAAACCGGTCTAGCAACGGTATTAGGTTTTTTGTTCAGCTGATATTTAACCTCACGACCGCCGATTGGATTCTCGGCCAACAGTCCAGAAGCTTCCAGGTTAGTGCAGCGAGTCGTGCAACGCTGCTTGTGCTACCTGTGCTGACTGTGCTGACTGTGCTGCTGTTGTCTCTGCGTGTACACAGGCGCTGCTGGCCGCTGGGCCGTGTGTGCTGCTGGGCCGTGTGTGCTGCTGGGCTGCGTGTGCTACTGACGCCGGGCCACTTGCTGCTGGGCTATGTGCGCTGCTGGGACGTGTATTGGGTTGCGCCTGTGCGCTCTCGTGGCGTGTGGCTCAAGTGGACGAGGGTTTGGACGAGTATGGTGCTGTTGATGGATGCGACTTACCCGCGCCCATGGAGCTCGTGAGGTTGAGCGCCAGGCCTTCGGGCCTGGAGGATCGGGTTCAAACCACGACATGGGCATCAAGTATTATGTGTTTTTGCTTTCTTTTTGGACTGGTCGGCTACGAGAGTGCGTGCTACTCCTGTTGTACGTATTATATATCTTATTGACTGTTTAGTGTGCTGCGTGTGCATTTAGGTGAAGCGCAGGAATGGCGCAAGGGCGGAATTGGGTGTCGGGTCGACGACTTCGCCTTCATAGTAGCGCTCGCGAAACTGGTCAAGGAGGACGGAAAGGTGGCCTGCTTTGTGAAGCGCACGCATGCTTTTGACGACCGAGCCAACGGCTACAGCCTGTGAGCCTGGTGCAGCCAAGTATTCAAGCGTCTTCTTCTCGGCTTCGATTCCAACAGCGTGGACCTCCGCCTTGTACGCTGGCGAGGCCGGGTCCAGCTTGAACCCAGAAGGTAAGCAGAGCATCATGAATGCAACTGCGTGTCGTGACTCGTGAAGGATGGCTTTGCTAACTGTTGTTGATTCGTACATGCGTGGTACAGCAGTGAACCACTCGAACCACACTGTCGATAGCGCTTTGGAGGCACGTTTGCGCGCGCGCTGTGGCTGCGACTGCTCAACGTCTTCGTGCTGCTTCTCGGTAGTGTTTGTTTTCTTGTCAATAGATTCTGCGTTCGCCCCCAAAACAGCCAGCCTTTCCTCTACGCGTGTTTGGCGGAGCAATAGCTCATCGAGCTGCTGCGACAGCTTTTCGAGAACACGGATCATGTTTGAGAGGACTCGGCTACTGTTTCTTGTTTCTCTTCTGCAGGTGGATTGAATGCGGCTCGGAGGGTGATCGACCATGCCAACAGCTCGGAGGCCTGTATGTTGAGGACACCAAGGGCTTCATGAATGCGACGGACGTAAGGGCTATCGAAGCGATGGCGTTCCATCTCGGGGAAGTGAAGGATCAAGGTCGCCATCAACACTTCGAGCACCTGAGGATCCAAGTTCCAAGACACTGTCGGGAAACCAGTGACAGCAGCGAAGAGGAGATCCTGCAGCTTCTCCACGCGCGCTCGGGCGACTCCGTCCAGGGCGGTAAGGTCTGGAAGTTACCACATTAACGCCACTAGCGCCGCATCCAGGTAGTCGGAGTTGGCGGAAGCGTGCATGTAGAGAGCCGAGATGATAGTCTTTATATCTTTCTTAGTACATGGTGGCGCTTGTTTCGTGACACCTTGCTCCGGCCTCTTTTCACAGTACAGATCTAGAGTTGATAGCATCTTTTGCAGCTTCTTAGCTACACATTGGCTCTGTTGCGGGTACAGATCCGCCAGCCAGTTCTTAACATTGCCAAAATAAGCTAGCACAGTGTTCTTGGACAGAGCTACTCCTTGCCTTCCTACTCTTTTCACTAAGAACCACCCATACTTATCCAGAATGACAAACAAACTCTTACCTGTGCTGTCATTAGAATTACGATCATGCACTTCTGTGAGCGTCACCTCCTTCTTCGCAAGGAAGTCTTAGAAGGACTTCACAGCCGTCGCTCTGCTTCTCTGGCTGTTCGCAGGAACCAGCGATGCCACCGACATGCCTGTGTGCGCCGGAACGCAGAATGGAGTCGGAGATGAGCTGGCAGGGGTTGGAAACCTATGAATATTTATTCTATTTGTAGTTCACTTGATATTTGTATGGCATACTCGATATCAAATCGCGTTTCCAAACAGATATCGTTGGAATGTTCAGATCAGCGGTTGGCAGTCATTCCCTCGATTTAATTGGTCGAAATTTTAGCAACGGTAGTGTCTATTGGTTGATAATGCTAAGAATCGCAGACGACACACTCCTATTGGCCGGAAGCACCATACAAACTTTAAGGTATTTTTCAGGGGTTAGAATCGCAGCGATATGGTACCATATCACTTACCAGTATTAATAACACAATTTAAAAATTGTTACACTATCGCAAGATTCTCTATTCTATCGGCAGCAAGTGGTTGCGAGGAGCACAGCCAAAGCAAACCCGCGCGGGGTGCCCGTGAAGCATGTCCGCGTAGGAGGGCCCAGCAACCAGCACGGCAGCGAACGAACCCGTCGTTGCGGCTTGGAGCTAGTTCCGTAGTTTGGGGTGCGGGCCCCCAAGGTATAAGGAGACCACCTGCGTCACTGCCAGGAGCTATCTGTAGGCTACAGGGTGTAGCTTCACAGAGTATTGGACATGGTGAGCTTTGCGTAGCACGTATCCATGCAGGCAAGTTGAAGTGCACTCTCTTTTAGCAATTCTACCCTTCCCAGCACTAACTCACTCGTAGTAATGGATGCAAGCGCTGACTTGGCGCTCTAAATCAGAGTGAAGCCGAGGACTTAGTGGCGTTTTTTTTGCGCTCGGTGCGATCTAAAGTGTAGCAATTTATCTAAACCCGCGATTCGCTTCCCGATGCCTGTTTGATTAGCGTTTATCGTCGAGGCTAAATCGTGTCCCCCCAACTTTAATGGCATCGACCCCTTCTCAAAAGGGGTCACTCCAGTTTTTACGCAGTTAAGCGTGTCTATGGATCAAGAGAGGGTTGTTCAACCGAGGTTTTTTGCGCAATTTTTGGCCCCGGGGAAGTGATTCTACATGTAAACCCTAACTGTTCATGTCTCAGATTAAGCGAGGTAAGAAATAGAGTAAAGAGGAGTGATAGATGATTATATGTGGGGACTTCGTCCCCAACTATCCAAATTCTGGTAATAGTAGAATGCTATATCTATTAGTAGTAAGGCATCGGTGGTACTAAAATAACTACTAATATGACTACTAATATGACTATTTGACCATCATTCCGAATTCCGACCGCAATGGTGCTTACTGGCCTCCAAATGCGAAGTATGAACTACAACTGTAGGTGCGCGCTGTCCGTTGTTATCCTAAGAGGATTCCTCACGAAAGACCCGGTTTAGACGCGCTTGGCTACTAGCAGCGTTCAAGCACGAGTAAGGTTTCGCGATCCTCCGCGAACCAACAGCATACGTAAATGCCTTCTCAAAGCTGCTCAACACTCCAGACCTTTATATTGCGTCTTCTATTTCACACGATCTCCGTTATTTCACTCTACCTTGCCTGAATATCGCGGTCGGCGCATTGCTCGATCACAAGCGATAGAGTGAGGTACTTGATTTAGAGTAAAGTGATGACTTCTGAGTAACTTCGCAAATGGCTTCTGGTTTCTTTGGAAAGATGCCATGCCCAGTATGGCAACCTAGAAAAAAGAAGAGGAAGGCACAGCGCAAGTATACATGGGGAGGAGATCATCGGCATACATGTACTGACGAGAAGAGGTTAATTGGAAAGATAAGCGTCATCAAGCCGAAGACTATACAAACACCACCCCAGACTGCTTGTAGTATGCTATTCACTTCGTTTGTGCCAGTGCAACAGCCAGCACCTTACGTTGATGTATCTAGCTTCTAGTTTATACAGCAAACTAACTTCAAAAGAAATAATGTACTCGAAAGTTGAAGCATGTTACTCTTACTCAGAAGTCAGGAGAATACTTGAGGGTAAGGAATAGGTACATTACTAGCGATAATAGCACTACTATCCATGTTTCGTTTGGCTACTATATAAATAGTACTACTACTGTAATGGCTCCAATCCCAGAGCTATAGTAGTAGCAATCAGCATTTCGTCAAATCACATTGAAAAATTGATTGAGATTTGCCGTCACGCTACAATTTTAATTGTACAATGTAGGCATTGAATTGTATTCTTGTGGTTTGTATAGGGGTCTGTATGGACCATTTGATTGGCTACCCACGCACATACACTTATCAAGTCAGCTGCCTTGTACAATACAATAAAATCATTGCAGCCAATTTTCTAATTGTAGTTGTTGACCACAATTTTATCAATAGTTTTATTGCAATTTTTATTTAGTAACGCTGGTAGTAATAGTAGTAGTAGTCATAATATGCCTACTAACGCTACTATTCTGGAGACTACTACCAAACCCTGGTCATGTCATCTTGCCTTTCAGTGGTCTACAAATACCAAGCAATACCCCAAGCTCATGTACATGCGGCCACCAGCATCAACATCATGCGTGGTAGGACTTGCCATGGCCTCAGATCTGCATTATCTTCCCCTGTGAGGATGGCTGCAGGAATCAAATCAGCGCAGATGACAGCACACGCGTCTTGGACGCGTTTCTGAGGAGCTCGACAGCCAGCAGTCCATACTAGTTCTCGCGCAAGGTGCTGCACCAGACAAGCGAAGAGCGAAGTCTACTTCAAAAGGGTCGTGGCTGAAGCGGAAGCAAGAGCTCGTCGATCTTCGACGCCAGAGAGAGGAGATGGAGACGCGAGTGGTTTTCCTCCAGCTCCAGCGAGGGAGGAGACGTCAGCAACCACAAGGACAGTCAAGGTGGCAGTTGAGCGCCACGAGAGAGCAAGAACGACTGCGGACAGCGCAAGACGAGAATGAAACTCTGCAAGGCCAACTGCGGACGTATCTGCGGCGTTTAAACGCGATGCACGAGGCTGTGACTGCTGTTGTCTCTCACATCAAAGCTGCGAGCCCCGGATCAAGCTGTCACCCTGGAAGGCAAGACCCCCGACCAAAACTAGCACAGGTGGGCGATCCCTACTCCGATCTTAAGGCGAGAATGGAGGCGAAGACACTTGGCGTGCACGGAACTATCGAGGAGCTGCAGCAATGCCTGCTGTAGTGGACCCACTGCAGGTGAAGATGTTGGATGGGGATGCCGACACAGCTCCCTCGATGATCTACGAAAGTACTGGACTGCTGCCTTTCGATGCTGTAGCAACATGCAACGCGGCCTGGAACATCTTCGAAGCGAGTGGTATCCCTGAGAAGCAGTTCTCCAGAGACGCCTACGCTGTCGAGTCGCGCTTCACGCTGTTGCACAGCAGATATCCACTGCCTTGTGAAGCAATGTGCGGTACTCGACGGCGTTATCCTACTGGTGGAGGCCAACACGCCCAACGTGGAGACGTACTCTCGTGGACTCACGAGTCTCGAGAGTCCGCCTACTTTGCAGCTCGCCACCATGAGGCTCCGGGTCGTTATCCATAGTCAAGCGGTTGAGCCTCACAGCTTATCGCACAAGTTGGTCACGGCAACATTCTAACCTCCCAGAGACAATTCGTCGAGAACTTGCTCTGGAATTCCGCGTGAATCGACAGGTCAAAGGGACTGCAACGAGGCCCTACATGTACCAGTAAAACTGGATATCACCGAACAAAGAAGAGCTGTGACTCATCATTGGTGATTTTGCTCACGCCCGATGACGTCTCCGAGCGAGTTCGATGGCATGCTGGACAGCTCCCTGCGAGGCATGGAAAGCCTCGACTTCCTGCCAACCGAGAGCGAGAGCAACGCTCAAGAAGTGTCGCCAGTTCTGGACAAGAGATATTCGGAGGAGCCGACAGCAGCTCTACCCAGGAAGAGACGCCTTAGGCCGACGTGGTTCAGGCGCAAAAGCGAGTGCGGGAGCAAGCGGAGGCGATGGAGACTCGCGGCCTGAAGCTGCAAGCTACTCTTGGGGCTTCGAGGGACGAGAGTATGCGTCAGCAGAGAGTGAGGACGGGGGCGTTGGTGGAGTAAAAGAGGTATGAAGACGCTCAAGAAGAAAATATCCAGCTTAGGGAGAAGCTGGAGGGTTACGCGAGGCAGGCGAGGACCTTAGAGTGGCTGCCGAGTCGGCAGTGCCGACACATCGGATCGTGCCGGTCACGACGACTGTGGACGACCAGTTCGGCAGTCTTGAAGTCTTTGATCTGCAGCAGATCTCTGCTCCAGACGTGGGTGGACGCGCGGTTCCGAGAGCTTGAGGAGTCGTTCGCTCTGATGAAGAAGCCCATGACTTCTATTATAGTGCCTCCGGAATGGTCGAGACTTTCCAAGCGAGTTCTGTCGAGTTCGAGCTGATTCAGCTGATGCCGTTCCCCATCGCCGACATTTTCTCTGCGTTCTGGTCCATTGCCGAGATGGAAGGCTCTCCTGACGGCGAAAATGCTGTTGCCATGCAGCTATCAAGAGACGTGTACGCTGTGAACGCGCATATGAGAGTGAGCCTCGAGAGCGGAAATGTCATCGACATCCACAGCTCCAGTGTGCTCAAGCGGTTCGTTACGTCAGACGGAGTTGTCATCCTGAAAGACTCCAACTGGAAAGCCGACCACCCAGACACAAGCGCGTGGTGCCTCACGACGCAAGAAGGAGGCAGCTTTGGCATGCGCGACTACGGCGACTCGAGTGGTGTTTGTCAGCTTCGATCTGTGCTTCGACTTCAACCGGTGGCCTTCAGAGCACAGGCAGTAAACGAAGTGGTGATCCCGTCCTTCCGGGAGCTTGCGATCTCGCGCGACCAGTTCGTTGAGAACGCCTTGTTCGACATCATCCGGTCTCGGACGCGGGGCAGGTGAACGAAGCGAAATTTTTAATCAAGAGGACCATTGTGGAAATTAACCCAAGATTAACTCGCTCTGGTAAAATATCAGCCAGCGCTTCTCATTTGACATGTCACAGTGCCCTTCATCCAGAAAAACACTTGCTGGAGCTTCATGGAACATGGCTACATAGTATAGTATGTAGTATTTATTGTGCTTTGCACGAACTTTGGCATGCGATTAAGGGCTCTAAACCAACGAGCAAATCCCTCCCGGTGATCATATCTCGCAGCCTAACTCTAAGTTAAAGTTAAGCTAATCAACCGCCAGTACCAAGCACAACGCAGAGCAAGGACGGAGCGGTTGCCACTGCAAGAATAAATCGGTTGTCGCTGCAAGAAAACAAACTGATAAGGTCCCCGATAGAATGGCGCCAGCTCCTTGCATAATAGTAAGCACCGATTTCGGCGGGGACGTTTTCTTTCGCTCTCTTCGTCGTGGTCTTGCGCGTTAAACCAAGCTCGAATTTCAGAGCACGGCATATAGTAGCAGTAGAAAATTTCTACTAGAAATGTTTGGTAGTGCAGGAAACGTTGACTTTAAAGCTGCTTGCAGCTCCTCGATATAAAAACAGGGATGTTGTAGTTACCTCCGGGCCTCTCCCGGGTTAGATCATCAACTAGAGCCCGCCGCGTCCGGGCAACTAGCATCGCCAGCACCCGCCTCGTTCGGGTAACTAGCTTAGAATCACATCCTCAGAACTGTTCGTGGCCTGGCCACCTAGGCAACGGGTACTCACCGCCGGGTCGGGGCTGAGCGTTCCACCAGCTAAGACTGGCCCTTTCCCCTTGAGGGTCCAGGATAGAGACGATGAGGATGGAGCACTAAGCGACCACGGCCTGGGAGTGACCGGGCTGCTCCCCGCTATTCCCTATGAAATATGTAACGGGCTGCCGTGCGTCGCCCTGCACGAGCCACCTGGCCCGCACGGTACATTCGCACACACAGACCCCTCGGCCAAGGCGCCAACTATAGGCACCGCGGACCCCGCAGTCTCTCTCTACGGTCCTCTAGCACTCTACTGTCCGGCCGTCCCCGCCGTTCCCGTACGGCGTACCTCGTTTTACGTTGTATCTGGCCTCGTCCGGCGTTCACAACCCGTGCGCCAGCGCCAAGTTCCTCATATTAGTCTCCACTTAATGCCCGTCCTGCACTAAATCTTGGGGAGAGGTCCAAGCAGGTAGCTTAGGTGAATGGCGCCGTTCCCGTAGGTAGTTTGTATAGGGGGCTTCGTAGGAGAGAGGAGAGCAGCGGCGTGCTGCTCGACTCTCAGTCAAGATTTAGTGCAGGACGGGCATTAAGTGGAGACTAATATGAGGAACTTGGCGCTGGAGCACTAGTTGTGAACGCCGGACGAGGCCAGATACAACGTAAAACGAGGTACGCCGTACGGGAACGGCGGCCAATTAGACCAGCACTTGACCAATTCCAGTAACCGGGCGCGTGTGGCTCTGCGTAGCCGCAACGAGAACGCAACACTTAGGAAAATGTTGCAAGAAAGTGTCGAAGACATTCAAGAGCTGGAACAGAATCTGTTGCAACAGATGAAGGAGCTGGTGCAGTCGCTGCCGAGGTCATTGGTTTTGACACGAAACCTTCAGTATGATGGAGCTCGCGACGACACAATGTTCAGGTTGATGGCCAACAGTGTGGATGCGCAGTACAAGGATATGGACCGAGTCATGAGCCGAGATGGACTGGTTGGTCTCAACACGGAGGTGGTGGAAAGCTCGATCGGTCGAGCGACTTCGGTGTACACAGGAGGGGAAAGTGGCGAGCTGCTCAAGTTCCGGTCGAGGATTCTGTCTCCAATTAGAAGTCCCACGCTAGATAAAGCCTTCTGGAGAGGCATTGAGGCCGGACTGGGGGCTTCAGTGGGGTCCGCTACCCCTATGAACGACGTGGTAAGTTTTTACACGGGTTTGGACGCAATGGAACTATGTGGCTGACTGTTATTATGTGTGTATCTAGGGACTTCCGCTTGGCGTGGCTTCTCGTGTTATTATCCAAAAGTACGAGATTGCAGTTGGTAACTATGCGTGCGTGATGCGCGTAGTGATTAAGGAGTTTGTGGAGAGCGATCGTGTCATGCAGGTTTGGAATACGGTGGCGGACTGGCCGCGCGTGGGGAAGCTGCACAACGTGAGGACCCAGGAGTACGGATGGGGCTACATCCAGCCACTGCGCAATGGCACTAGCGTCACCGCTGGCCGAATCCTGGTGAGCCCTACGATTAACGGCTTAACTCTCAGCGAGAGCTGCGAAGCGACGAGATCTCTGACAAGGGCCTACCAGGATATGATCATGGCACGGCTTCAAGCTCTGGAAAATCAGACGATGGACCAACTTGTTCGAGAACAACGGCACGAATATTGCTAAGACCGTGGATAAGTGATATTATCCAATCTTCATGTGCGAGCAGCGTCTCGATCACGGATGCTATCGAATAGAGCGTTCTCGACGAATTGACGGCGTGACTCCATCACTTCGCGGAATTTCGGAATGACGATGGCATTAAATTTCCTGCTCTCGGCGGATGGCTGGCGCTGTCCATTTCTTCGAGCAGCTTCGGGATAGAGAGTCACTTCCGCTTGGACCTCGGATACATCGCTGCCTGTGGAGCCTTCACCAGTTGAGTACCTCCGTATCACGAAGCACGCTCGCTCTTCTATCGTCTGGACCCCAGATCTTGAATTCTTGCCTTTGACTGTCCAGTCATCGCTGGCCTCCGACATCAAGACGATCCCGTTTGACGTCACGAAGCGCTTTATCAAGCGATGAGCATTAAGAACGACGTGGCTGCCATCTCCGAGACGCATAAGTATCCTCGAATCAATCGCGCACGTGTTCTCCGAGAGTTTGGTGCACATGCAGCTCGTGGTCGTCAGGAAAGCCTCCAAACTCCACAAAAGACCAGACGGTCGACGAGATAGCGTGCTCTGCGAACGGAAGCAAGTGGGTGCACTTGAACTCCACCGCCGCAGGTTTGTGGCTCGCAGTGGATAATCTGCTCCATTCCCCATAGAAAACGATCGTACGCATAGCAACCAAAGCCAACGACTGATTGAGAGCAGGGCTACTCAAAACGTAAGACAGTTTGTCGGACACCAGTTTGCGCCATATTATTGGTCAGCACCAGTTGTTGGACGTTCGAAGTATCTCCTCTTTTTTTATGGCGGTTCCCGTGGTAATCCCGGGCCTGGAGGGAGTGGAGCGGCAGTGGTTCGGGTCGAAATCTGCTGGGTTATCAGCATGTCATACGCGGCACCTTCCACAACGAACAACATTGCAGAGAACATGGGGCTGCTTATGGGGTTAAAGGCCTGTCATCGCCACAATTGGAGACCACTCCACGTGGTTGGGGATAGCAAAATTATCATCCATCAACAGCAGAAGCGGCGACCACCAAAGGCTAAACACCTCACTCAGCTATACTGGCAAAGTCGGCGGGTTGCGGATCAACTCTCGGTGATCAGCTGGCAGCATCACATACGCGATTTCAACAAGATGGCCGATGCGCTCGCCAACCTGGCGATGAATACACGGCGTAGCATGCAATGTAAACCCACTCGAGACATCGGCTCCGACTCGATCTGGGAAGATCTTCATGCCTACGCAGCCAGTGCCCCACGTCACTGGCTGGAGCACATCAGCGATGAGAACGCTTCGGGTTCGGGGCCTTCACACCTTAACGGTTGGGGGCAGCCCTGAGTGTGTAGCCACTAGGGGTAATAAAGCAGGGAGATCGGTTAGAGACTACCTCCGTCAAGGTCATCGATGTCGTTAGCCACGAAGTTAAGTGACAACAATGTATCTCAATGCCAAAACAAAAAACATATTATTGGTCAAAAGCTCTACTTGACGTGCAGAGCTGCATGTGCATGCTCGGGTCCACTCAACCACGACAGCGGTGCGGATGCAGGCTGTGTTGGTGGCACCTTTGTTCGCCAAGACGACGCAGTTGCATGGCGCGTAGGTCCGTCGACAACAGGATGATATTCTGGCTGCAGCCACGGCGGCCGCGCCAGGCCTTGCGTGAAGCCTTAGCGCTAAGGCTGTTCTGATCTGTTGCTCTTAAAATGCCACGTCCAGAGCTTTTCAGTGCCTGGATGGTAAGGAATAGTGTCAGGAGGGAAATATTGTAGGAGTTTTCGTACGGTCAGGTTGCAATGTACGTATCATGATGCGGGCAAGCCTTCCTTCAATAACGTGGTTAGTTACGTAGGATAAGAGGCAGCGATTCTAGAGCGCTTATAACCGCGCCAGTCTATTGCTGTCTGTTAAGCTTGAATCTTCGTAGTGTTTCCGTTTCGGCTTTGTTGACAAGTTTCTAGAGAGTGCTCGAGCGTACATTCTAGTCGTTTGCTATTCAATGTACGCTCAAGCACAATTCAGTTCTCCGTGTACCAACCGCGTCGTGTCCTCCGAAGGGCATCTCCCTACTTACGCCGACTACGCGGCTTCATGGAAGAGCTCCTCGGACCTCATAAAATATCTATAATACACACTTTCATTTGAAGGACCTGGCATTTAGTAGGTCGCTAGTTAGGCCAAATAACTGTGATGCACTTCACATTACTACGAAATCGAAAACAAAACAAATACACGTTCATGCTGCCGATTCTGCTCGTCAGCACGGCTATCCGTTGCTGGTGCATGCCACGACGGCGACGCAGACGGTCCGGCCAAGGGCATACACGGACAACACCACGCATAATATTAGCCATTCACATGGCTAAATTTGATTTGTCGTCAAACTGTCCTACGAATGCTCGACACAAGTGATTGTTTATTGATTGGCGACTCAGATCTGAAACAATCAATTATTGCAATCTTGACAATCCCAAAAACAAAAGATTGCAATCTAAGTTTTCGCTTGTATTTCCTCTGCTACGTTCATATTTTTACTCGTTTGGCGGCGCTATCGCCCTAAGATCTGTGCTTATTCGATTGCATACGTGTTAACCTTCAAAAGCATTGGCAAAAAGCAATGTTGGGTCTTGTATTCATCATGTTGAGCGTGTACCCCGTTCGGGCACCCAATGACCCCTCATTTCCGCATTTTGAAGTAGCAGAAGACACAGAAAGGCTTTGATGAGTCTAGGATCGGTTCCATGGGCTTGGAGTTGCATATTGCTCTACCGGATCATTGGCAGAGGCTCAAAATCAGTAGAGGGACAATATGGGAACGGGATCGTCGATTGACATCACGGAACAATCAATTATTGTGATTGACAATCTTAACAATATTACAATCGCAATCATATTTTCCACAGCCCTGGATTGAGAGTCCGCAACTGCTCCTTCAAGTTCCTGTTCTCGTCCATCGCAGCCTCATACTTCAGCTTCTCTTCTTCTTCTCGCCTCGCATCTGGCAGCGATATCTCCGGCGTACTCGCTTCGAAAGTAAAATTCTTTGCGACTCTCAAGCGCTTCAGCCTCCGCTCGTAAAGCTTCCAACTCCCGCTTGCGCTTGAGCCACGACGGATTCGATCGCTTCTTCGTGCTCTTTGTCCTTGAACTGGAGTTGCTTGAACCGGCGGTCACTTTCCTCGTTGTCGGTTCAGGAGATGCCACGATGCCCCATGCGTAGTTATTGCAGTGATCGAGCGCACTCATATCCAGGAGAAAAGCGTCAAGAATGTCGTCGACCTGCGGAGTATACGCATCCTTCTGATCCGCAAGAGACCTGATGGTGTAGTGTCTGCAGGTAGAAGACACACTGGGGGGGGCTGGCGAAGCTCCGGGAAGTTTAGCCGTAGTGTATTGCTCTTTTGGTAAATAGCAAAGTGAGGAAACGAGGGAATATTTTTAAATGGGTCTTATGCAGAACAGGTCTTGGATTTGATCAGACTGTACTTTTTCTTTGAACTTGTGATTGGACCACAATTGCCACGCTGTGACGACGCAAAAAGTCTCACTTTGAAACCTCAGCCATGATGCTGGGAAGACAAGCCTACCTAACGCCTCGGTGATGCCCGAGTCACAACCTCCACGGACCGAGCCGTTGAAGCACCCTGGGTCGCTGCCCCCGGCAATACCGCAACGGAGTGCGTCGGAGGAAGGCGAGCAAGATCCTCGCCATGAGGAGCTCCAACGCAAACGAGCGCAAGCCCCACCAGCAGAGTAGCGAGGGGGCATGACTCATGACCCATGCATGAGTGAGGCCTAGAAGATGCAGCAGCGCCATCGCAGGGGTCAGCAGGTGGACAAGATGCGTCATGGCAGCACGAACAGCAGGTGGGCAACGTGCGTCAGAAGCAGCCCAAGTAGCAGTCGACCAGGAAGTAGCTTATAACGTCGACGGGTCAACTCTGCCTCGCACCACGTGCAGCACGACATGCTGCGCTTTGCAAGCTGTGCTATTTGGTGATCGAGGACACGGAAAGTGACGTGGTGGTGCGGCAGACACCGTTCGTCGCGGTTACTACAGTTGACGCACAGACCGGTGCGGGTATCGTGTAGGCGGAGGTGCTCTACATGCCCCATGAGTGTTGTAGTGGGCCTACCTTGGCTCACTACTACGGCTTACACGTATGCGCACGTGTATGAGGAAGCGTGGGTTTCTTTTACTTGAGTTAAATATACTCGAGATCCACGAGTATACTTTAAACAAGATAAAGACTCCAAGTAGCGGGTTTTGGTAAAAGATGAGAACTGCTATTTTTGTTTTATATTTCTGACTTCCTCTAAATGTAATATTCTAAACTAGGAATCTGCCAACGGCTGGTTGGCAGGATTCTGCTAACATGCAAGCCACTCATTGGCTAAAAGATGCTGCTTTCAGCCAATAGGAATCCTAAATGTGTATGGACCACCCGTCGTGGTGGTCGTAAATGTATGTAGCCATTGGTGTACCTTACACCAAGGTCGAGGAAGTGTTCAAACCTCTAACAGACATCGCATCTGTTAGAGTAACAAGTGACTGTAGCCACTTGTGCGTGTAACCCGTTACACCATCCCCCCGTCAACCACCATTGACCGCTTGGTCAATGCGTGATGTTGAAGAGAGCGGGCTCGTAATGGAACGAGCGCGTCGAAGTTGAAGACCGCTGGGGTAGCAGCGGAGAACCTCTGTGCTGCTGAGTAGCATGCGCGACAACGTGCGAAGCGCGTCGCTGCCGCGTGGGCAGCACCCACAGCCTGCCCTTGAAGTGTCTTCGGGCGCTGTTGTTAACAACAGCGCTCGTATTACTTTCCAGCGTGTAGCGCATGGTGGGCTTCGTACGCCCTCACCATGTCCGGGACGTCTTCGAGCAAGACGTTCCGCGGCTCCCATGTATCTTGGTTGGGAGGGAATCCTTTCCAACGGATACGAAAACGAACCGGTTGCCTGTTCGTTCTCGGGATACTGTGACCAACAATCCGCTCAACTATCCATCGAGTTGAGCCGTGTGCGTCACGAATTGGCGGCGGTGGTGGTGGAAACACGCCTCGTGTGTGGTCAACTTGGTGTTGACCCTGATCTCGCGTCTCCCCACGACCGAGTTCCGGTCGTGGAGTAGTTCCAGAGCGCTGGTTTCGGCGCTCTGAAGTATCCTCAGGTTGCGGCGGCCTCCCAGGCCGCCTCGATCGTTCCGGCCGAGCTAGACCATTAGCTCGACCCGCTACTCCAGCGCGACTTCGCGCTGGCGAGGATGACGGCTTCCGCCGAGTCTTCTGCTTCGGTTCAGCCGAGCTAGGTAGCTCGTACTGCAGGTATGGCTTCAGCCGTCCGACGTAGAAGGCGCATACTAGACGGTATGTCCAGTGTGTAGGCGTTGCCGTGCCGTGTCAGCACAGTGAGCGGCCCAATGAAGAGCGGAGCGAGCTTGCTCGCCCCGAAGTCGGAAACAGCATGTTTAGGCAGGTTTTGAGTAGCTAACAAAACCAATGAACCCTTCTTGAATTCATTTGTGTTGTCCCTGCCAACGTTGTCTGCGTTCAGCTTCTGTCGATCAACAGAAGCTGCAATAGCGTCTTGGACAAACCGAATGACGGCTTGTCTGCGCTGCAAGAAGTTGATTGCGTCCGAGCTGAACTCGTTCAGCTCGTTTCCAGCAGTAGGCCCGGCCTCTGCGTTCGTCTTCGCGGTGCCTGTGCCCTGCACAGACCCGTTCTTCTTCTTCTTCTTCTTCTTCTTCTTCTTGGTCTTGTCGGCGTCTGTGCCCTGCACAGACGCGTGTTTCTTGTTCTTCTTGCGCGTAGTCGCGGCTGACACTGTGCAAGTGTCAGCGGTATTCTGCGGCTGCTGTGTTGCAGTCGTAGATTCTCCCCCACTTAAGGAAGGAGCCACCATCCCAGTACACTCGGGAGGCGTGGGTGCCTGATGGCATTCACGTAGAACGGTGTATGCCCGGTCGAGGCATGCACCGAGTTGTTGATGGCGAACTCCGCCATCGGCAGGCACTCGCTCCAGTGTTGGAACGAGTGAGCGTAGCTCTTAAGCACGTCTACGAGCACGCGGTTCACGCGCTCGGTCTGCCCGTCCGTCTGCGGATGGTCCGCAGTCGACATCGAAAGAAAGTTGACTCCCAAGAAGTGTAAACACTTCTTGCCAAAGGTGTGCAGTGAAGCGCGGGTCCCGATCCGACACAATGTCGATCGGCATGCCATGGTGTTTGAACACCATGTCAACGAACATACGCGCCGTCTGCTTCGCAGTCACTTCAGCGGGTACCGCAGCAAGATATACCATCTTGCTGAAGCGGTCAACAAAGACCACAACGCCCGTGTTCCCCTGGCTGTCCGGGGGAAGACCGAACACGAAGTCCAAAGACATGGACTGCCAACACTCCGACGGAGTCGGTAGTGACTGTAAGGGAGCCTGCACGAAAGGCGCAGGCTTCATACGTTGACAAACCTCGCAAGCACGGACGTACTTGCGCACCCATTTGTACTGGTGGGCCCAGTAGAAGTCTCGCGTGAGAAGAAGGTATGTCTTCTCACGGCCCGGATGCCCCGCAGTCGGTGCATCGTGATACTCGTACATGATCCTGAGTCGCAGGTCATGGTCATTGCGCACGACAACGCGGACCGCGTTGTCGTCGACTGCACTATAGAGTAATAACCCGTCGTGCACCCGATAACGGTGTGCACGAGCACGAAGATGCTTCGGCAACTTCTGACGAGCTTTGTCAGAAGGCGCTGAGCCGTAGGCCAGCAAGAGCTTCGCGTCCGCGTCGTGCGCGAACGCGACCTTCACGTCGTCCAACAGTGACGACGTTGGGGTGCTCGATCGCATGGCGTCAATGGCATTGACGTCGGCATCAGTCGTGGCGTAGTCAGGTCGACGCGAGAGCGCGTCGGCCACCACATTGAGTCTTCCGGGTTTGTACTCAACCCGGAAGTTATACTCTGCGAAGAATGAGAGCCATCTCGCCATCCGTAGCGAGATGTGCGGCGACTTCACAGCCGTCCGCAGTGACGCGTGGTCCGTTTAGACCACGAACGGTTTGCTTCCGAGTAGATACACTCGGAACTTCGCGAGTGCGTACTTCATGGCAAGGAGTTCCTTGTCATGAACCGGGTAGTTGCGCTCAGCTGGCTTCAGCTGACGCGATTGGCAGTAGACCACACGATCACGACCCTCGTGATCATGCTGCATCAACGCACATCCGATTGCGAAGTCGGATGCGTCGCACACAACGTGGAACGGGTGATCTTGGTCGGCCACCGCCAAGATCGGCGCCTCAGTCAAGCCCTGCTTGACTGCATCGAAGGCCTGCTGACACTCAGCAGTCCAAACCCACTCGGCGTCCTTCTTCAGGAGCTGTGACAGCGGGCGTATCATGCCCGCGTAGTCCTTCACGTACTTGCACAAGTACGTGGCCAAACAAAGGAACTGCCGCAGTTCCTTGACGTTCGACGGTGTCGGCCACTCATTGATCACTCTGACCTATTCAGGTTCAGGGCGGACACCGTTCTTCCCAACGAGACACCCGAGCACGGGTATCTTGCTCGCCCCGAAGATGCACTTCTTCAGGTTCGCATAGAGCTTGTGCTTGCGCATGAGCGCAAGCAGCATCCGGAGATGCACCTTGTGCATCTCAACATCGCACATCCCGTCCGCAGCCCGGCTGTGGACGAACACATCCTCGAAGTAGCTCGGTGCGAAGTCGCGCGCCGAGCGCAACAAGTGCGTCACGCACCTGTTGAAGGTCGCAGCGGCGTTCTTCAGACCCTGCGGCATCACTAGCCACTCCCATAGCATGCCGCTCGGCGTGCTCACTGCCGTGAGAGGGATATCGCTCTCACGGATGAGGATCTGATAGAACCCATCGCGTAGATCAAGAGCACTGTAGATAGTGCTCCTGTCCATCGAATCGATGATAACATCTTTTCGAGGTATCGGCGTCTGCGCCGGTATCGTCGCATCGTTCAGCTTGTTATACGCATGAACGATGCGCCAGCCGCCCTGTGGCTTCTTGACACAGAACGTCGGAGCACTGTGCGGGGATTTCGATTCCCGCACTTGTCCAGCTTTGAGACGACTTTCGAAGAAGTCGTCGATCGCTTTGACCTGCTCTCGCGGCAGTGGCCACTGCCGCGTGACACAGTACTTCGTCCCCGGCACGAGATCAATCTCGTGCTGGATTCCCTTGTCCTGCGGAAGCTCCGCAGGGATCTCTTCCGGAAGTACGTCCGCGTACTCCCGTAAGATCTCGTAGTAGGGACTCGTTGAAAACGAGTCCCAGCTCTGGTCTTCAAAGCGCTCCTTCTTCGTCTTCGCACTGAGAGTGTCCTCGCTCTCAGTGGTAGTCTCCATGAAGAACTGCCTTAGTTCTTCATTCTCGCTCTTGGTTCTCTCGGCGTCCGAGAGAATGCATATTTGCTCGATGCGTCCATCGTGCAAGTCACGCGCGAAGCGCGTCCAGCTCATGACTGGAAGCGAAGTCAACTCCGACGCTTGCGTCGGAGGGTTAGCGAGAGTCATCTCCCTGTACCGGAACCCGGCACAGGTATGCATCAAGACGTTCAACGTCTCGACGTCCGGCTTCTCAGCCTCCGCCTGCCCGGCAGACATTTCTTGTAGCGCCTCGGCCCCGGGCCAAGACTTGCGCAGCGATCTTCGCATGCGCCGTCTTCTTGTCCTGCGGAGCGCGGCTCCGCATGATTCTTGACCTCGTCCAGGCCCAGCCGTGGACGGGTGTTCTTCTTGTATACCGCCGGCGGGTACGTCCCGCGGGCGAGCGACTTCAAGCCCGGCTTGGTCGCCCGGCGCTTCGTCGTGCAGCCCGGCTGTACGACAGCATGCAAGTTTTTCCGGTGCGGGACGTTTGCAACCGTCCGCACCGCTTGCAGCGTCGACTCCCGGAGTCGACACGCCATCTTCACCTCGACGCATGTTATTGGCGGACGACTCCCGGAGTCGACGCGAAATTCCTTTTCGCAGCGCCGGTTCCCGGGACCGTCGCGACTACAATACCTCGACGCCAACCATTGGCGGAGACCCCCATTACGTAGGGTGCGTCGGCTCCCCGAGCCGACGAATCAAATTCACCCAATCCATTGACTCCCGGAGTCGACGTCGTTTCGTCACCTGGGCTCTTATTATTGGCCACAACTGATCCAATCAGAATCGCGTCAGCCTCCACGGCTGAGGCGTGTGACTCGCCTGCGTCATCCGTACCCCTTGAGGTCGGAGACTCTTCCTGATTCGCTGAAAAGCGGGTGTCGATCTCCGAGATCAACGCATTTTCTCCTTCAGCCGTCGGCGGCGACGCCGGCGCTTGCTGCTCTTGCGCGCGTGCTCGCGCGCGCCCAGGGCACTCCGGGACAGCGGCATTAGGCGCTGTCTCCAGTGGGGAGTCGCACGCACCTGTCGGTGCGTGCGTAGCGGCAACAGGGCCCACTGTTCCGCTGTCGCGACCGAAGCGCACGAGAGTGCGCTTCTCCCAATCGATGACCGGATCATGCCGTGCAAGCCACGGCATGCCCAATACGATGTCAATCTTATCGTCCAGATCCAGGACGATAAAGGTCTCGACAAACTCTTGATCTTCATACGTGAAGCGCATGCGTACCATGCGCTTCTCGGGTTTAACGATGGCACCCGTTGCCAATCGAACATCCAACATACTTCGAGGTGTAATTACCTCCTCGAAGTCAAGCCTTGATAGACTTCGCAGTCGAACAAAGTTGTTCGACGCACCCGAATCAACCAAAGCACGAAGAGAGTTGCTCTCTCTCTTCGAAGACACGTCCCAGATGACAAGGTGGGGGCTGCAGTCCTCAGTGTCGCATGTCCGAGTTGGACACGCGTGACTACTTCACCAGTAGGGCGCCCCGCGCCTACTGGGTTCCAGCGTTTTTTGTTTGTCCGCGACGATGACCGGCATCGCCGCGTCGACCACCATCTCGGTGCACGGGTGCCGTGCACTCTCGGGCATAGTGACCGCTCCTTCCGCAACGGAAGCATCGTACATTACTTTCTTGTTGCTGTTGATAATCAGCAGCCGTTGCATTCGAAAGGTCCATTTGTTCCGGACCTCCCGCTATCGCAACCGGAGGCGGTTGCAGCCTCGGCGCATTCGCATGCAGTTTAGCCTGCCTCAGACTAAACTCCTCCTGCCTTGCAAGAGTAATCGCAGCTTCGAGAGTGCCTGGGTACTCACGGAAGAGATAGGTCTTTACAGGCCCATCTCTCAGACCCTTCATGAACGTGACGACATTGGTCGCATCGTCTATCGGGTTGGTCACAATGTTCAAGACCAAGTACCGTGCTCCCTGCGCGTAAGCATGGACATCGTGCTTACCCTGCTGTAGGTCGAGGAACTCTGCCCTCGACCGAAACTCATTTTGCAGGGGCTCAAACGCCTCCTCCTTGAAACTCTCGTACGTGCTGAAGCACGTAGGATCAGAGAGTCGGCGTCCATACGCCCAACTTCTCGCTCGTCCGCCAAGGCATGACATGGCGAACGCAACCTTGAACAACGGGTCGACGATACGTCGAGCCGCGATGGCAGTGTCGAGTTCGACAAGCCAACGGAGGAGAGTCTCGCCTTCTCTTCCGACATGGTTGCTCACGTTTAGCTTCAACGTTTGCTCGCGCGGTGTCGTCCCCGACGCCACCGTGATAGAGGAAGCAGCATCACGCTGCTCCTTCATGATGAATCCCAGAGCAACACCGTGTTGCTCCGTCGGCGATAGTGTGCGCAGCATTGCAGCTACAGCCGCTTCTTCGATGACTGTTGACAGTCGTTGGAGTGCCTCCCACTCTGGATCCGACAGGTGGAGGCAGTCAGCGCGTGCAACATGAGTTGCAGGCGAAGTGGAGCTTTCCATGGGCACCTCCGCGCTCATGAAAAGGTTCTCGGCTCCTCGTTCGTACAGCTCCGTACGAACGTTCAGGTAGTCGGTCGTTGGACGGACAACAAAGTGCTACCAGGTGTAATGGGCCTAATTTGGCTCACTACTTTAGCTTACACGTGTGCGCACGTGTATGAGGAAGCGTGGGTTTCTTTACTTGAGTTAAATATACTCGAGATCCACGAGTATACTTTAAACAAGATAAAGACTCCAAGTAGCGGGTTTTGGTAAAAGATGAGAACTGCTATTTTTGTTTTATATTTCTGACTTCCTCTAAATGTAATATTCTAAACTAGGAATCTGCCAACGGCTGGTTGGCAGGATTCTGCTAACATGCAAGCCACTCATTGGCTAAAAGATGCTGCTTTCTGCCAATAGGAATCCTAAATGTGTATGGACCACCCGACGTGGTGGTCGTAAATGTATGTAGCCATTGGTGTACCTTACATCAAGGTCGAGGAAGTGTTCAAACCTCTAACATACATCGCATCTGTTAGAGTAACAAGTGACTGTAGCCACTTGTACGTGTAACCCCGTTACAAGTGTGGAGCGCGTTAAGTCCACGGAGGTTATCCGGGTGCATCGCTGCTGTTCCTGCTGTTCAAGCCCGCGTAGCTCGCCGCTGTACCGTGCGCCACTCCTCACTTGTGCGCTGGCCGCCGCTGCCGTGCGGCTCCGAGTCGAGCTTGAACGCGCGCACTTTGGCCGTCACCCACAAACGAGACTGGCGCCCGCGTATCGATGCCCACGACACCTCCATGGTGCATCTGGCGGTGCGTGGGTTCCACGCGTGTGGACGCGGAGCCCGACGAGGTGTGCGCGCAATCGGACAAGGCCGGCTCGGACGTCACGATGACGCGCCAGCGCTGCTGCCGCTGGTCGCCCAAGGTTGGTCGCAGTGCAGCGTCTTAGGTTCCGAGAGGTTGTTACCGTGCTGCGGCTCGCTACGAGTTGATGCACTTTATTTTTTCTTAGCCAAGCAGAAGGGAATCACCTCGTTGTGGCTACTAGGTATTCTAAAGTTTATGTACCATGGTAAACTAATTTTACGAGATATATGCCAATTGCCAACAGTAGACTGTCGATGTTGATTGAGAGTGTGAACGAAAACGAACCCAGGTGTGCACTGCTTTGACTGAGAGGCGCATACAGCTCTCAGTGTACAGAAGTCTCGAATGGAATACAATTGAGCACCACCCATAGAAGCATGAACAGCGTCTGGTATTGCAACTAATGTATCTTGCTTTCAAGAACAGTTGGGAAGGGAATGTTCCATTGCGGCGGCGACGCGTTCTACCTATTTGATAGTAAGTCTTAGGTGATAGTACATAGCAATGGATGCAATGATTTTGAGCACGACCCACCTGCCAAATACCTCTTGAACCAAGATAACCGGTCAAAATGGGCACTCTTCACCTGGAGAAAGCACCACAAACTATTGCTACAGCAGGAAGCCGAACGGGGCACGCGCGAAGGAACAAGTCATGGCATGATCCAAAGTTGTGAATGTTTGGTTCAGGTCTTCCGATTCGGTCTCACAATCGGCATGTTCAAATCCTGGACCTGATCTGCATAAGAACCAAAATAAAGGCAACCGAAACGAGCTACTCCTAATGCTGCGGCTCCTGCTAAACAGTGGAGCTGCAGTTACCGTCATCTAAGTTGTCGTTAAATGGGCATCTAGTTTGTCGTTATAGTTCACTTGATTCTTCCTGATCATCAGGATTCCGTTATGCACGGGACACTGTAATCTTACTTTGCGTTAGCCACAAGATTCATTGTCGCAGTCTGGAGATTGCCTGCACTACAGATGGTCATACTGTAGTGGTGGACCACCACTGGTGGCTTGCTTCGAGTTGGGCTGATTGTTGAGTGAATTCAATATAGGAAGATTCCGCTTGGTACCACTCACGCTTATGGTACCTGCTGACCGCCCTTCTCAACGTGAGATACTCGGTCAGGTAGGTAAGCGACACAAGGGAACCTGGCGGTAAAATGTACATGTACAAGCCCCTTTCGTGAAAGCCGCATGTCACACCTTGAGCTCTGCGTTATTTCCTGACCAACTACAGTGCAAGTTGCACTTTCAAAGCGCGACTCGAATAACTTACGCTACTGACGTGCCTCGATAACGCATTACAGCCCAATGATGAGAAAAAAAGCCATCAGACCATGTCGCTCTAGTTTGGTTCCCTCTCTGTTACCTGATCCTGCCCACTGCTGAAATTGTACGGAGCATTTTTACATTTGTACAGGCGCCTTGGCGGCCCGAGGTGGTAGCGCTGCATCTCCATCCTCCGCAGTTTCGCTGACGAAGAAAGCGAGGACAAGTCACACGTGGAAGCGGCGTAAGGAGGAACTACTCGACCTTCGGAAGGAGATCCACGACCTGGAGAAATGCCCGAGTGTCTGAAGATGCAGAGGCATTTCACAAAGTTGCTGGACGAGTTCGTCCAGCTCTCAGGTGAGGAAAAGCACTGGAAGGAGAAGGCGCTGATGGCGAAATGACAATGCCGAGAGGCCCTTGCTGAGAAAACGAAAGCTGATAAAGACGGTCATCCGCTGCCAGCAGAGTCTGCTGAAGCGGGAGCGGGACGGAACTGCGAGCATGCACTCGCTTTGCTTAATGAAACCCATGGTAGTTCTAGGAATGGGTTTAGGTTGGGTGATGGTGTTCTCGGCCAAGACCAACACGAATCATGAACTGTGCTGGTTGACGTCCACGAAAAGCAGCGACTCTGCGGAATTCAGGTCCAGTCATGATCAGAAAAGTACCTCGCTGCTTGCACGAGGCGCCAGGGAAGAGTGGAGTATTGATTCCATGCATGCTGGAAGTTGATAAAGGCACGATGTCAGCTGCTGGAGAACGCGCTACATGCTCAACCAATTGGAGTTTACCTTGAAGCATACTTGTCACAAGTATATCGTGACACCGCAGCTTGTTCATTTACATTTATCATCTTCTCGCGCAATTCAGCCTTCACGTCACTGGCAGCGGATCGCGTCGAACAATGCGTTCCCCACAAACTGGTGCCGCGCTTTCACGAGCTGTCGATAGCATGGAATTAAAACTTCTTTGATTGCGCTCGTCTTCGCACTCGAAAACCCCTGAGAGCTGCCAGTACGTTCATCAGGGTGCAGGCAAAGCCTGGATTGAACCTGGCACACACCCTGCGACGTGCCTCGGGGGGAGTAGCTGCCCATCACAAAGAAGCCCCCTTCTCTCATCGCATGGCGCCACGTTTCGGTCCCTGGGATGTTCACGGTCCAGGTCGAGCACGACTCGGCCATCATTGCAACGCCATAAGCCGTGCCGAACCGCTTCATTACACCGTGAGAGTCGATAATCGCAACACCGCCATCACCAAGCTGTGAGTGCTGAGGCCAAATCCATCTTCAGACCGATGTATATGCTGAAACTGCTCGAAAACGGGGTCGTTATCACGAAGTAGCCCAAGTTACAAAGCGTTGGAAGCGTACACGCTGCAGTTTGCGTCGGCCACGAGCGGAAAAACCACTGTAGAAACCGTGAAGAACCTATTCGCCGCTGATGACCGTATCGGGGCGGTTAGCGCCGCTGTGAAACTGGAATGAGAAACGGCCATGCCCTTGGATATGGGGACTAGTAGGACCATTGAAACCAGTTCACTTTTAGCACCAAAACTTACTTCAAAAAGTAAGTTTAAGTAATGTAAGTTTGTGGAGCTGGCATACCTTCTTCTAGTCCGTCTCCCACATGCGTCAATTTCTTCTCTACGTTCAAGACTCTACAATACTTGCATCTAGGTGAACCTGCGTATGGGATCTGATAAAGTGTAAGAAGGACGGCGACCCAGACTACAGTACAGACTGCGATGGACAGGCTTACAAATGGGGCTTTTATAGAGACGGACCAGAACTCCCACTAACAGTCCTAAAAGATTCCATTTTTAACTAAAAATGTTAGCCCTTTGACTGCCAGAAAGGTTTGAAGCTCAGTAAGGATGCCCTGAAGCGTGGAAGAGCTCGTGAAGACTTAGGAAGGCTTTAGAAAGCTGCAAAAGGTTGCATGTTTTGGTCTAACACGATACTAAGCAAAATACGCCGTGGATTGTACTACCTCGGCACCTGTGGCCGCCCCGACACTTACCCCCGTTCGATAGAAATGCAGACAGCGCACTGATCAGTGGCTAGGTTTACTATTATAACTTACGAGAGTAAGAGCAACTTACACCGGAGAGCGAACAAACCAACATCGTTGATCGATTAGCATGCTAAGGTTTTCTCATTTGACATATGTGGGAATAGGGGCAGAGTTTCCATTTTGGAGAAGTGTGCTGAAGGCAAAGTCCGGCTAGATCTAGCTCAATCACTTCGGGTAAACTTGGTGGCAAATTCGACACAGACTGAAAAAAATGTTGAACACTTTGTTCGTCGGTAGCTGCAAGCAAACTCGGATAAGCTGGCAAACGAGCGTTTGTTCGAGACAAGATTGCACAGGCATTGGTAGCATGTGGGGATTGTTCTGGCAGCGGCTGAACAACGCTCAAGTCCAGTTAGTTATTCCTAAACGGCACGTTATAAACGATGTCGTTATGGTAGGTTATCTATTCAATACATGTAGCCCGTGGAGTCGACTACAGGGGGGGCAATACGACAATCGTGGAAATGGTCAGAACCTCTAAAACCGTTTCCACGATTGCGTTGCCGAAGTTATAATGACGAATTCACCATCCGGAGGATTTCCGAGTGGGGAGTAAACCGGCATCCACTCGCGGTTCGCGACACCTCCAGTCTTCAAATCCTCTTGCTTGTCAGCTGTTTGGTCACAAGTAATTGCGTGAGACAAAGGCAACCTCGAGCCGAGGTGTCCTCATGTCATTCTGAAATACTCAAGTCACCGCTGAGTTAGGATGGCAGAAGACCTGGAGTTCCTTGAAGAGATGTCCTTCTTCCTGGAGAGGCAAGTACTCACGCCGCGCTCATCACTACGAGATGGAGAGCTAGATCAGCTCCGCGGAACCGAAGAACATATTCCTGTGTGGAAGACCTTCAGTTTACCAGCTCCAGTCGACTCCAGCGGATCCGAGAATGATAAAGGCACTAGCAGCGACAGCTCGTCCCCCAAGAAGAACAAACGTCAACGCGATGGCAGTTGCGACGTGCGGCGCCGGAAGTATCGTCAGCGCTTGAAAGACGAGCGCGAGGAGCTGCGCCAAGAGGCGGCCGAGCTTTCCAAGCAGGTGCAGGAGTTCATGTTGGAAAAACAAGGCGCCAACACCACCGAGCGAACGGACTTGGTACTATGCGATTCGTTCTGGAAGCGAGTCGCCATACAACAACGTGAGCACCGGCGCTGCGCAGAGAAGGAGAAGACGCGACTCAGTGCCGTTGTGAACGCGCAAGCCGCGTATCTCGAGAGTCTCGGTATGACGCTACGTGAATGTCCGAGTTGGCCTCTGTCGGTGGTAGCTACTGCTGATTACAACGAAGACCCCGATACACTCAGCGACCGAAGATGGCTTCAACTAAAATCATCCGACGCTGCGTTGTATGAGGCTTTTCTGCTGGAGACTCACAGGAGCAACGCTCGAATGGAGCAGGTATTCGACGAGTGCGGCATGGACTCGCTCCCGATCGACTCGGTCACTTCGCTCCGTCAGCATCATCCGAATGGGGAAGTTGTGTTCATTCAGTACGTCAACAAATTACTGCAGCCCTTCAGCTTTGACAACACATCCAAAACTCTGTGGGAACTCGCGGGATTTCCATACAGACAGCATGACCGACAAGTTTTCCAGGACGTGGTAGATCCAGACAACACTGTCGCGGCCAAGTTCCGCTTGAAGAAGACTAAGCTGCGGGTCGAGAGTATCAACCTTGAAGCGCGTCGTCTCGCGGCGTTTTATCCGTGACGATAGCGTGATTGTCTGGAAAATTTTCTCCGAAGGCGAGGGCATCTTCAGCGGTATAGACGTTGATGAGTCCGGCTGGGTCCGTATCCGACCGTACTCAGACGGATTAATGGCCGGGGCACTGACGGAGGCGTGCTCGCGCATTGTTCCAACGCACTTCATCGCAACTAACGCGGAAGATGTGACCGTCAAGGCCTTTCAGTGCATGATTCACGAATCGCTCAAGGATGATGAACGCGAGTTTATCAAGTTGATGAACAAACTACTGCGTGGAAGCACTTGAGTGAAGACAATTCTGAATAGATAAGTACTTTCATTCATGTTAGAGCCTTAGTACGTTCGGAGTTCTCCGGAACTTGTCTTCAGAGGTCGAATCGAGCTCATCACTAGCCTAGTGATGAGCTACCGTAGTGACACTAGGGGAGTGATATCTGGCGGTCGATCTTGTCGAATCGGTTCACTCCGTACATGTACTATTGTAGTTATCTGGCGCCCGAAGCCTGAGTTCTGCTAAGGAGAACTCGACGGATCGCGAACCATATAGATTCTCGTGTCGTGAAACTCCACGATATTCCGTGCTTGATTGTGCCATGAAGTTTTCGGGTACCAAGAACTGCTTTACCCCCCCCCCCCCCCCAATCTAAAGGCAACACGCAAGTGAGTTATACTCGAGCACAGTCGCTCCATGGCCTTCTCCGCAACGATTTTGAACATTCTTGTGTTCTACAACTGCTGGTTATTTCGTCGCTCCTCGACCACCTCTTGAAAGCGCAGAGTATCCCGTACTTCAAGAGCGGCGAAAGAGCACAACCTGGTTGCAGAAAGTTGATAAAGTTGGATCATCAGCGACCAGAAGACGCTCTTAGATGCCGTTGCATTTTTTAACTTGCTGATTCAAGCTCGCAGCAGCTATTGTCATCTTTAACGGTGACAGAAGCTGAGCGTTCGCTCGAACTTGATGCTTCAGCGTTGCATTCTCGCCCTGAGCCTTCTGCAGCCCCACCTTCGTGCAAACGTTTGTTTGAACTAGAGAAGCGACGCTGGACTCAGCGGGTTGACTGTGCTCTGCTGGTGAGGCAGCAGAAATGCGCCCTATTCCTCCAATGCTATTGCCTGTTGTCGACGAGCCATGTCAGGTCATTCTGCGGTTGCGCTCAAACGCTTGGACAACGCGGTCCTTCTCGATGAACGGCTTCGTCACCATTCGCATGGTGTAGTTGTATTCGCCCACCACCACCGTACCATCGTACTTCTGAACAGCGATACGAGAGGCCAAGCCGAGCCTACCCCAAACAAGTGGATTGTTAGAGATAACAACCATAGCACAATACTTATGGAGGAGCGTACGTACAGGGTTTCTGGCGGCTTGCTTCGTCTTCAGCGTTGCACCCTCATCACTCTCGACGTTTCTCCAAAAAGCCTTTACCATAGTTTGGCTGGCAAATGGCAGTAGGATTCGCGTGCGAGACTCCAGTAAGTTCCCACGTCTCTGACCCTTTGACTGACAAATGAAGGCGTTGGTCACCTCCGGGTTGCCCTCTTGAAGCCCTACAAGACGGAGAACTTCCTCCATGTTCCTGTTCTGATCGTCCACGTTGCTTGCCATCTTTCTGAACAAGGCATCGTCCTGTGTTGCGTCGTACGGGACGCCATGTTCATTCAGTGCGGCAGCATTTGGAGCAGCTCTTCCACCTGCTTGTTCAGGTTCAGGTCGAGCACATGAGTGTCTAGGGTTCTGGCGCAGCAGCGACTTCAACTCTGCGTTTTGAAATATTGTACTGAAGCTTCGGCGTGTTCCCTTGCTAGTGTAGATGAGTTTGTTCTGGAGCTCTTGCTCCAATTCAGCTACTTCATATCACATCGATTGCGGTCTCGTCGTCGCCGCTTCTTCTTTGGCTACTCAGCTCCAGTGTCGTCGCCTAGCAGTTCAAACTGCGGCAGCAGGTGGTCCAGCTCGCTCCACACTTCGTCCATGATGACCAAGAGCGCGTCTTCATCGAGCATCGGCGAGAGATGATCATCAACACGAACAACCCTCTCCATCGTGGTGAAACTATGGTCATCAGGACCAGAAGCTTGTATGCCTCTGGTCCTGATAACCATATGAGTCAAAGTATTATATTATTCTATCAATATTTCGTACTGATATCGATGTCCTCATATATTATGTGTACTTCAATCTCTTCTTCGACGGCCGTCAAATGGATGCAAGCTGTCGCAAGCTCCAAAGCTGTCTGCACCGAAAGGAGACCTCACGCACCTCCTTTGTGAGTGTCCGAGCGCCCAAGCATGCTGGAAATATCTTATCATCTGCTGGAGTAGACGACGGTGCGATGACCAGCAGCTTCTTCGGTTTATGGCGAATTGCGCGTCTCGAGTATCACCACCGTTTACAACAGACTTGCGTCGTCAAAATATCGGGTTGCAGCGCTCGCGTTCGCTCGCTCGCGCAGACACGCCCCCGCCTAATCGGCGGGTGTTGGCGATTGGTGAATGCACTGAGTGAGCCTCCCGCTCGCACTCGTCCATTTTGTATCGGACTCAAAATACAACGGATTGAATATGTCCTGCACCCCAACCATAATTCATATAATCGGTCCTACAAACCGGCCTGCATTTGCAGGACAATTTGTCTGGTGTAGGACGTATTGTGCTTTGCATACTTTTTGGCACTTCGGACTGTAACTTGTACGACTTATCGAGCACGACTTATCTATAAATCGTACTCGAGTACGAATTGCTGTAAGTCGTGGATGGTCATCTCCTGCATGATTTAGCACATCCAGCATGGATTAGCATCCTTTTGGCACTTTCCGAAAGTGCCATTTCCGAGCCAAACTGGTTTCGAAACACGACTTGAGCAAGTCGCATTCAAAGCCACTATGATTTACCACTAAGTACGAACACTAACTAGTGCACTAATTAGGAGGGCAAACTGGTTGCAAAGCACAATATTTTCTGACTGCATTAATTTCTCCCCGCGCAGCGTGCGGTCGTAAACCCATGACCAGACCACTTTAAAGTGGCAAAATCAGAAAAATTTCCACCTTTTCCACTTTCTGGCGAATCTTAAAGGTGGAGCAAATTTTGGTAAGAATGACCAGAATTCAAGTCCCTTCTGAACGATACCATGCAGCTGTAAAAAGGGCGCTGACACAGTACAGATGCATGCCATACATGGCGGAAACTGCGAAAATGCTGTTGGAGGTGACGAAAACGACTGTGCTTCTATTCGTAGCGAAATACACTTGAGGCAATAGCGAAGTTCGCACGTTATAGCTCATCAACGCAAGCAGTATGATTCATCGACGGAAAGGCGTCATAGGTGTACTATGCGGTAAACGAAGCTAGGAAGCAAGACGGGGTTCCCGTACAGCCACCAAGGGGGAGACCATGCTGCCACGCGTATGCAGGTATGCGGTTGCCGCTGTTGTCAATTTATACATTTGCGTATTTTGATCGATGTAAAACGAGACTACGGCGAACAAAATGTTTCTAACGCGCCACTGAGAGTTATCGAGATAATCGACTTTGAAGTTGACCAATCAGAACTCGTACCTATCCGGACATCAAAAATGTGAAAGTGCAAATTACTCGTAGAAAGCGGAAAAGACTTTAATGCAATTGCTTTTAACGAGAGCTTTCTGATAATATACGCTAAGCAAATTTTGACAAAGAATTGAAGTCACTATCGTTCAAAACGTGGTAGGATTTTGACCCTTCCCAAATGGGGATAGTTTTTTCAAGTGCCGACAACTCCTCGAATTTTCAACATTTCGATGCAAACAAGGGCTCAAAATGTGCGCAAGACAGCGCTCTTCACGATAAAGCCACTAAATCGCGATTCGTACTTAGGTTCGTAAGTAATGTTTTGTTTGCCGCCGTCTCAAACGAGGTTTGGAAGTGGCAGCGGGGGCAGCGATCCGATGCACAGCGAGCTCGCAGTCTAACACAAAAGGTATCCATAGATAGGGGTTAACTTACTACTGACCTGCAATGTGTCAGCCACCTTTAGGCTCGTACTTAGCCAGACGGTTAATGATTATACTTGGGTATTGTATGGATTCCACTTTTTCCACTTCCTGCCGAGAAAATGTGCCACTTTAAAGCAAAAAGTGGAGAAATTGACAATTGCCACTTTTAAAGTGGTCTGCCCATGACAAACCATGTTGAATTCTCGCGACCACTGGCCAGCGTTCGAGCGCGCACGGTTACCGGTATCCCTAGGAATCAGATGCCGGTATGCGGGTTTTGTGGAAGTATGCGTGTTTTGTGGATTTGAAACTCAAATATGCGGGTTTTCTCCACCTGGCTTAGAACATTCCAGACACTCTCATAACATAAGTTGAATAGACTAGTCTGAACCCATACATTATGTGTACTCGTACTTTAATTAATACCGGTACACAAGGGAGGCGAGTCAGCAGACTCAACCATAATATGGTTGAGTTTGACGTGTAGCTAGCATAATGAACAAGATAAAACGTCTACTACTGCGTTACTGCATGTATTACGGTAGCTTAGAGTCAATGCTAGCTACACAGAGCTACTCCGTGCTTGAGCACGGCTTGAGCAAGTCTTCGAAATCTAACCCGCAGTAAGTAACGTGTGCAGCTGATGAGTTTTGACGGGGAAATGGTGCACACTGTACTGTGAATATCGAGCATACTGGTACCGTAAGCCACGGGCCTAGTACACGTATGTAAGCAAATTCTGACTTTTTACGGGGTGAAAAGGGTTTGAAAGACATATGCAACAGTAGGATGCCAATACAAAGTTGAAGATATAGGCGGTGTATCATCCCCACAAATACTATCTCCTCAAGGCCGTGGTTTACGGTACTTGTCCCATCAGCCAGGTACCCAGGGAACCTCCTATCAGTTTGGGGGGGGGGGGTTAAGGCTATCTTAAGGCGCCAATATTCTCCTCACTCTCCAATTCGTGCTTCATCTCGCACACCTCCGCTAGAAAGTAAGCATGCAGGTCCATCTCGCTGTGCTTCTGTCTGTAGCTGTTATCTTGGCGACTGTCATCGACGCGGCGGTAGACTCCAAGACGGCGGAGCTTCAGTCCTTCACGGGGACTAGACTCCTACGAGCGGGTGCCAACACCGCCGCATTCGACGAAACAAGAAGCATCCCTGGCGTGTAGAGCCTTACGAATTTTTTCAAGTCGACGAGCCAGAAGAAGCTGGAAAATTCGGTGAAGAGTGGCCAGCTCGGACAACGCTTTTAAGTTTCTCAAGCTCGATGCTTCCTGGGACAAGCTCCTGAGGAACCCTGATTTCAAGGTTTGGGTGAAATATGTCGCCGAGACTAAGCAAACCCCAGAGATCGCAGTTATCGTGAAACTTCGGGGGCAATTCGGGGGTGACGCGAAGCTCTCGGAGTTGCTCCATTTGGCCAAAAAGTTAAGGGGACCAAGAAGACTGCTACAAGATTGCAGAACGCGCAGTTTGAGCTATGGTTCATCAGGGGGGTCAAGCCGGGCGATGTGCCTGACAAAATTTTCGGGTACAGTCCTGCCAGTTGGATGCGGCTCCATATCTTGACTCCCCAGAGGCAAGCGCGGTTTGCATACAGTATCTACGTGGACAAGACCCACCCCAAGTGGTTCAACACTGTGTCGAACTGAAGAAACGTATGCGCTAATAATGCTACCAGGGTGTGTGAGAGGCGCTTCCGTTTCTGTTTTTTACTAAGCCGTGCTAAATATATTATCGAAGCGTTTATTGAAGTTAACGGGTACGTTCCGATACGTTAATGATTCGTTCGTTTATAACCGATAGCGGAGCATGCATTTTTATAGTGATTTGCACCTGCAGTCGTCGCCCTAACTACTCTGGATAAAATCCAGAGAATTGTTTTAGCTTACCCAAACAGCAAGCTCTTTGCTTCAAAACAGTGATGGCCAAAAATGTACGGGAAGGCATTGGAGGTAAAGCGATCTGTAGCAATATGACTTGCAGTACCAAGGCAGCCAGCAATAATAACTGCAATACTGGTCGTTCTTGCAATAATTGCTGCAATACTATAACCATACTACTCTGTCGTCGTAGAGGTCGCCGATAGCACATATGCCGTCGGAACTGGGTTTTGAGAACATTATTATCTTGACATTGACAGCCTTGCCTGTTTCTAAGTGAAAAGTACTAGGGTTTGAAGAGTTTATTCGGTTGGCTGAAGACTGCAGTAAGAATTGCAATTCCGCAGCGCTCTGCAATATGTAATGCAATAGCTTGCAAGCTTGCAGTATGACTTTGCAATAAGTATTGGTAAATGCCAATACCTATAAGACACAGCTTTAGCACGCCTTTTTCAGGAATTTGGATATTGTTTTCGCTACTCAGCTTTATCCATCGAGGCCACGTGGCGGGCGTACAGAGCGAGGTGAACACCGTGAGCCAGACACTGGAGAAGTCCAACGCGCTCAGGCCTATCAGGAGATTGGCTGCAGCAGCTCACGGCGTCATTCAGCGGCCCGGGATTTGCCCAGTCGCTCTCCTCGAGTCCATAGACGCGCTGCAGAGCATGGCGGCCGCCTGCATACTGTTTCCAGCGATGCCGCGTTGGGGACATGATCTTTCTCATTTTTTCTGCACACCGGGGGCGTGGCGTGGCGGGTTAGCTGCGATGAGGCGAATTCGAAAGTGGACGCCCTCGTTGAGTGCCCACCGATCTCCCGCGGGTTTTCTATCTTTACTAACTGCGACATTTGTTGGTTTGTAGCTTGTGGTTGAGGGGGCAAATTCCGAAGTGAGATTAAATGTTATCGTCTCTCAAACTACTCTCTAGTCTTCCCCTCCTGCTTTCCTTCTTGTTCTTCTTGTGCTCGTTGGTGCCTCTCATCAGACGGATTACTCCCGGGTTCCAATTGACTGGATCTCAGTATACTTGGGTCTCCCTGACCAGCCATTGGTATATCCAGAGCCCGGCTGCCGCCGGCTCTCCTGTTGCCGTCGGATCCTCCGAGTCATCGGCGGATGTGTCCACACGTTCTCCTCGTCCATGTGCATCTATTGGCGGCGCTCCCGAAGACTCATGAACACTCCCACTCGCCGCTAATGCTGCACGACCGTCCCGATGATTCCGCTTGCGCTGATCAGGTACTGGAGCCTCTTCGTCCCCAACGCCTTGGTTAGCATGTCCGCGAGCTGGTCTTCCGTCGGCACGTAGTTGACGACGATGAGTCTTCGGGACACATTCTCGCGGATGAAGTGATGCTTGATGTCCCCGTGCTTGGTCCTCGCGTTATAGCCAGCGTTACTTGCGAGAGCGATCGCGCCCTGGTTGTCCTCCCATACTTGGGTAGCTCCCACTTGCTCGTGACCCATGTCCTTAAGCATGGCGCGGATCCACAGCACGTCCTGCGTGCACAGGCTCAGCGCCATGTACTCGGCCTCCGCCGAGCTGAGCGCCACCGTGCGCTGGTACTTCGACTTGAAGACCACCGGCGCCCCGCCAATCATCACCATGATGCCCGACACGGAGCGTCGGTCGTCGAGATTGCTGCCCCAGTCGGCGTCGGCGTACGCTGTCACCTCGACCTTCTTCGCGTTCCCATTGTAGGCGATGCCGATGTCTCGGGTGCTCTTCAGGTACCTGAGCACGCGGATGGCAGCCTTCCAGTGCTGCTGCCCGGGGTTCTCGAAGAAGCGCGACAACTGGGTCACGATGTACGCCACATCAGGTCTGGTGCACGTTGTAATGTACAACAAACAGCCAATGAGGGCTCGGTAGGGCTTCGACTGCATTTCCTCACGTTCCTTCTGAGTCATCGGCGACTGAGTCTTCGACAACTTCATGGCCGACTCGCACGGGTTCACCACCACCTTGGCGTCCTGCTGGTTGAACCTCTTCACCACTATCGAGTCTGCTTGATCATGAGAGTCTTCGCCGATGAGTCATGGTCGATCCCCATACCAAGTATAAACTTGGCCTCGCCCAACTCCTAAACGCATTCTTGAGCGCCACCTTGACTTCCTAGATCTCGTCGCTCGTCTTGGCCGCGATGATCATGTCGTCCACGTACAGGCAGACATATACGAACCTGCCCTTCTCGCCTTTGACGTATACGCACTGATCGCCGCCGCAGCTCCGAAATCCGATGCCCACCAAGACTCGGTGGTTGGTCTTATGCCAGACATTTGCCGCCTGCTTCAGACCATAGATCGCTTTTTGCAACCGACACATCATGTTCTTCGCGTTGATGATTCCGTAGGGCACCTCCATGTAGACGCGCTCCACCAGCCCGCTGTTGAGAAAGGCGGTGTCCGCATCCAGCTGCTCGGTGATGTACGCCTCGGCCACCACAACCGACAACACCACTCGGATCGAGTTCATGTTGGCCACGGGCGAGTACGTCTCGAAGAAGTCCACGCCATACTTCTGCTTAAACCCTTTCGCCACCAGGTGGGCCTTATACCTGATGACTCGGCCGTGCTCGTCGCGTTTCTTTGCGAACACCCAGCGACAACCGATCGGTCGAGCACTCGGTGTAGCGTCCATGATCCGTTGTCCGCGTGTGCCTTGAGCTCCGCATTCATTGCCTTCACCCACTCGACGTCGGCGATGCCAATGACGCACCCACCACGTATCAGCAGGCCATGCAGAGCGACGAGTCGTCGGGGTCTCGGGCAGACCGTGGTGTCGGAAGACACAGTCCATGAACAGGCGAGCGACCTCGTCGCCAGTGACGGTGTTACGAACTGGAGCAAAGTGGACCATCTTGCTCAGACGGCACACGAAGGCAACACCACCAGTGTTGCCACGGTCATCGGCCGGAAGTCCGAAGACAAAGTCGAGACTCATCGACTTCCAGCAGTCCGCTGGGACCGGCAGGCTCTGCAATGGTGCCGAGGCGTGACCGGCAGGCTTCACGCGCTGGCACGTCTCGTACGGACGGACGCAGGTGGCGACCCACTTGTACATGTGACGCGACCAAAACATCTGCGAGTCAGACGCGTACGTCTTCTCACGGACGAGATGGCCACTGGATGGAGCGTCGTGCGCCTCCATCAGGATGTCGTACTTGACATCCTCGTCGTTGGGCACGACAATACGGGGAGGATCCTCGGGCTCGACCCTATAGTGGAGCAAACCGTCAGCCCACTCATAGCGGTGCAGCCTTGCACGTTGTTGGGGCGTGAGCCACTCGGCCTTGGCTTCCGAGCCAGCGGCCAAGAACCGCACAAGAGGTCCGAGACTGGCATCGTCTCGGTACCCCAGCCTGATGTGATCATACAGATCCGTCGTGACCCGACTAATATGAGCAAGCTCGTAGTCGGGTCGGCGCGACAGCGCGTCGGCAAGCACGTTCAACTTGCCCGGCTTGTACTCGACACGGAAGTTGTATTCCGCGAAGAGTGACAGCCAACGCGCCATCCGCTGTGAGAGATGCGGTGTGTTGACGGCAGTCCGCAAGGACGCGTGGTCTGTATAAACGACAAAGGGCGTCGAGCCCAGGAGGTGCACTCGGAACTTGACAAGAGCGTACTTCATGGCAAGTAGTTCCTTGTCGTGGACTGGATAGTTCCGTTCGGCTGCCTTGAGCTGCCTGGACTGGAACGAGATGACCCGTTCGCGGCCTTCATCGTCGGCCTGCAATAGCGCACAGCCAATTGCGTAGTCAGACGCATCACAGACTACGCTGAAAGGCTTCGTCTCGTCCGGCAATGCCAGGACTGGCGCGCGCTGTAAGCTCGCTTCGATGTCGTTAAAAGCATCTTGATGGTGACGCTCCCAGCGCCAGTCGACATTCTTCTTCAGGAGATCCGACAAGGGCCGTGCCAGCTCGGCGTAGCCTGCACTATACTTGTGCAGGTAGTTGGCGAGGCCCAACCACTGTCGTAGGTTCTTCTGCGACCGAGGTGGCGGCCAAGCCGCGATGGTTTTCACCTTCTCCGGGTCCGCCCGGACCCCGGCGCTGCTGACGAAGCAGCCCAGGACCTTGATCTCCTCAGCTGCGAACACACACTTGTCGATGTTGGCGTACAGCTTGTTCGCCCGCATGACTTCGAACACACGTCGAAGGTGCTGGAGATGCACCTCCATGGCCGTCTGGCCTGCCTCGGCACGGCTGTGGACGAAGATGTCGTCAAAGTACGTCTGTGTGAACGCACGCAAAGGTCGGAACAGTTGTGTGACCAAGCGATTGAACGTTGCCGGGGCGTTAGAAAGCCCCTGAGGCATGACCAGCCACTCCCAGAGCATACCGCTCGGCGTGCTCACAGCCGTGAGTGGGATGTCGCTCTCGCACATCAGGATCTGGTAGTATCCGTCCACCAGGTCCAGCGCGCTATACAGCGTGCAGCCGGCCATGTTGTTGAGCAACACGTCCTTGCGCGGGATCGGTGTCTGCGCAGGCACTGTCGCGCTGTTCAGCTTGTTATAAGCATGAACCAGACGCCACTTTCCGTTCGGTTTGCGAACACAGAAGGTAGGCGTCGAGTGCGGGGACTTCGACTCCCGCACCATGCCTGCCTTCGCCTTGGCGGCAAAGAAGGCATCAATGACTTCACACTGCTCCCGGGGAAGAGGCCATTGCCTCGTGACACAGTACTTCGTGCCCGGTACGAGATCGATCTCGTGCCTGATTCCCCTGTCCGGAGGGAGATTGGACGGTGGATCCTTGGACACCACGTCCTCGAACTCCTTCACCAAGGGGTACACCGGGTCCCGGGGGTTCTTAAGAATCTCAGAGCCCATGCGCGACGCGCGCTGTCTCTGGAACTCCTCCAGGACTGCCTGGTCCATGACCGAGGACGAGTTCAACTCGGCCGACGTGGACTCCGGTCGGAGGAGAACCGACTCTGCGATCTCCCCGGCCTTTAGCTCGGCCAAGAAGTCCTCCATGGCGAGCTCCTCAAGGTTCAGCAACTCTGAAACCTCGGGCAGAGCTGTAAGCTCGACAGCTCCTGTCTTGACCCGACGACCGGTCACGCCGTCGAAGATGTGATAACACTCTTCGGCGGCTGGAGCCTTGGCTGGAGGCTCGGAGTCGCTGGCGACTGGCGTCGTCGGCCACACGACTAGGCCCGGCTTACGACGTGGCCCTCGGGTGTCTTCGTCTCGTGGCGCCGCCTTGACGGCACCACTGATCTTCTCGATCTCGTGCGGAACTACGTTACCCGCCTTGTTCTTGAGCGGAACTTGGTTACCCGCCTTGCTGGGAGGAACTATGTTACCCACCTCGCCGTGTGGAAATTGATTACCCACACCAGGAGCGCTTCCAGCGACTCCCGCATCAGTTACGGTCTGAGTGACCTCCTGTGGAACTATGTTACCCACATCGGAAGCGCCTGCAGTGCCTTCCTCATCAGTTACGGTCTGAGTGACCTCGCGTGGAACTTGGTTACCCACGCCAACGCCAGCGGCGCCTTCTCCAGCAGCCCTTGCTGCCTGCGGTACTTCGTTACCCGCGTGTGGACCTACGTTACCCACCTGGTAGGTGCTGTCCGGCACCTCCACTCTCAGGCCTTGTCCGGCCCGGTCGGAGTCGTCGTCAGTCTCGACGGACCCCAAGAACTCATTAGACGCTGCTGCGCCCTGGCGGCCCTCGTGGGCGCCCCAGCTGGTGCCAGAGGTGGGAACATGACTCACCAAAGCTCTGTCAGAGCGTGGGGAACGGCTGGCCCCGATGGCCTTGCCGCGCCAGTCGATCCAAGGATCGTGTTTCTCCAGCCACGGCATGCCAAGGATCAAGTCGTACTTGTCCATGTCTAGGACCAAGAACGGCTCCGTGCTGTCGAAGTCCTCGAACTTGACGTGAGGTCCATGTGGACCCGAGGTACTTCTACCACCGTACCGTCGGCCAGTCTTACCGAGACCAGCCCGTTGCCTTTGCTGCCTCGTAGCGCATCGGCGTACTTGTCGTGATTGCGTGCGACAGTCTGGCGGCGCGCAAAGTTCTTGGACGCCCCAGAGTCGATCAAGATTCTCAAGGGATGATCGTATCCCGGTACACTCGCGTGCACCACAAGCAGCCCACCGCTGCCCTTCTCCGCTTCGAGAGTACAGAGACTCTCAGGGGCTAAGTCCCCATGGCGTGCGCCACCCGCACGCCCCTCATGAAGACTTAGTGTTTCCCCAGTAGGGCGCCCCGCCCCTACTGGTGTCCGGCGTTCCCCAGGTTCCTGGGGCGCGGCTTCTGCCAGCGACCCCTAGAGTCAAAGGGCTTCGAAGAGCACTTCTTCTTCAGTCCTCCCGCGGGACAAGCACGTTTCATGTGTCCAAGCTTGCCACAGCCGTAGCAGCGAATGTCGCTCTGCTCGGCCATGCCCAGATCCATGGGAACCGGCCCGTTGATCGCTCCATTGCCGGAGTTACCATTAGGCGCACCGCCAGAGGCAGGGTTGCTCTGCCATACCGTGGCGGGGGTACGAGCCTGCTTGTGGCTGTACTCCTCCTGGAGAGCGATCTGAATCGCCTCCTCCATAGTGTTTGCTTGCACACGGAACAGTTGCGTGCGGGCAGGACCGACACGCCGACCGTCCATGAACACGGTCACCTTGATGTGTTCAGGCCGGGGGTTCCCCACCAAAGAGGCAGTGAGCACTCGCATCTCCTGGATGTACTCATGCAGCTCGCGCCTTCCTTGTTTGCAGGCGAGGAAGCGCGAACGCTGGCGATACTCGTAGTTCGCCGGAAGAAACGCGGCCCGCAGCTGCTCGCACAGCTGGGGCCATGATGCGAAGCATCCAGGCGTCGTCGCTTCGCGCGTATACGCCCAACTCTTAGCGCGACCACTAAGGTTGGAGAGCGCAAAGGCGACACGGAGTCGCTCGTCCGAGACGAGAGCCGCGTCCATCGCGAGCTCAACCTCTCGAACCCAGAAGTGAAGGTTTTCTCCTTCCTTCCCTTCGAAGGGGTGAACCTTCAGCCGCAGGGGCTTCGGTTGCACCGGCTTCGCCGCGGCCGCAGTGGCCTGCAGCCCTTGAACGTGGGCGATGAGCCCTCGCTCGTAGGTGTCGAACGCGTTGATACGCTCAACCTGCTCAGCCGGCGTCGCCGCCGCTAAGCTACGCAGGGCATCTGTCCCAAAGATGCCTGCCATCTTACGAACGGACTCGTACTGCGAGTCGTTCAGATGGGGAAACTCCGTACGATCCATCTTGGCTCACTCGATGATACCACAGAGGATTCAGGTAGTCCAATCTACCCGCGTAGGCGTAGGATTGACTACAAGTGCTACCAAGTGTGACGGGGCACACAACACATCTTAACAGAGGAAGCAGGAGTATACAAACTCCAAGTGAACAGCCGTTCACGTGTCCCTGGTCTGAAGGGGACGACTTGACTTGAAAAGCGGGAGATCTGAGACTGAATGTATTTATAGGTTGGTACAGATTTGGCCTGCATACAAATCCTAAGTTCCCTATAGTTTGTGTCATACAAAATGTATCTGTTGGCTCTGAGGCCACTTGGGTCACTATCCAGGGGAGTGACCGATGTAGCCATCCCTGAATAGTGACAGCGTCACTATTCCATGTAACCCCGTTGAGGGCACCGACATGAAGATGATGAACGAGGTTATCAGGACGAAGATGCCAAAATTGCAGCAGGCAGCGCACGACGAAGAGACCAAACGAGGCCCTGAGACAATGAAAGCAAGCTTGAAATTCTTGAAATTCTTGAGTCGCCAGCGATGGCGCGAGACGATAGCGCGCGTGAGTCGCGCATGATCTTGATATTGAAGCGACGAGGATGATAGCGTCCGAGGTCTCTGGCGTAGCGAGGGCCGGATGCCGCGCCTTCCTCGTCGCGTCGCCGAGACCACAATTGAACCGACAGTATCGTTCTCTGCCGTCTGAAACCACCAATGGGCTTTTTCTGGCTCGAGTCTTGTCCGGCGATTTCGGGGGCCTTGGGATGCCATCCGGACTCCGGAAAAACAAATATCCATAATTCTGGTTGCTGCGCTCCCTGCGTCAGGATATTAACCATTGTATCGCTGTCGAAGAGCTAGGAGCTCGTTGTTTTCGCTTGAATCACGTCTGACTTGACTTCGCCTTCTCCTTCGGTACCTCTGTTGCTTCTTTTTCTTCTTCATATCCCTCCACCTGCGTGTGTCTGTCTCGTCCTCGCGTAGTTTGTCGTCGCTTGGTGCTGGTCCAGATCGCGCATATCTGTCAGGAAAATGTCCCAAGACGTGAGTACATTCGCCTGCACCTGTGGACTGGTAACTTGTTCTTCCCTCTGCCGATTGGCCTGCGCGACGTCTACGACAAAGAAGTGCGGCGCTACTGGTCTGGCCGAAGTCCTTTTAAAACGTGTCAGTTCATCGCCCAGACGCGACCAAAGAAGTGCAAAATGACAATGTACACTGGTGATTAAATCTCCGAAGTACTACATACATGTACCAGTGAACTAGCGAGTGCCGCGCGAGCTGTTCACGCTGCGTGAACGGCTTTAAACCACTCGGTAATTGGTGCCACTTTCGTTCTAGACGTAGCCGCTTTAGTGTCTGCTGCTGAGAGACACTAAGTTAGAAGGCGTGTAGCTTGAAGCTTAAATCGACAACGCTTGGCTGACGCAAGTTATTCTCCATTGTGCCTCAGCTGTTTGAGGGGCACACCGCGGCCCTCTTCTTCTCCTGTATCACTTGATCGAGTGTTTGGTTTTCGAGCGTGTGCAATCTCGAGATGATAAAGTCTTGGTACACTCTAGCCAGATTGAGCTGCCCGTCACAGCTCTCTTTCGACGACATGGTTTCCACTGTCGGGTTCATCATGACGTAGTTCAGACACATGCTCGTGCTGTCGTCCACCGGCTGGATGAAACCCCAGCCTTGCTCGTGGGTCTTCACGTTGTGCATTGTCCCCATGTGCGGCCATTCCGCAACTGCACTCCACGCTTGGGCGACGCGGTCCTTCTCGATGAACTGCTTCATCACCATGCGCATGGTGCAGATGTAGTCCCCTACCACCACATCGTACTTCTGAACAGCAATGCGAGAGGCCAAACCGAGCGGTAAGTCCTAGTTCCAACCGACAAAAAGCTACGTCAGACCCATATATCGATAGATAAAGCGCTAATAGATGAACGTACGAGCTTCGCGGTGGCTTGCTTCGTCCTCAGCGTCGCCCCCTCATCACTCTCGACGTTTCTCCATAGAGCCTTGACCAGAGCTTGGCTGGGGAATGGCGATAAGACTCGCATGCGAGACTTCAGCAAGTTCCCGTTAGTTAGGGCCTTTGAGCGGCAAATATAAGCGTCAGCCACCTCCGAGGTTCCCTCTTCAAGCCCCGCAAGAAGGAGAACTTTCTCCATGTTTTTATACTGATCGTCCACGTTGCTTGCCATCTTCTTGAACAAGGCGTCGTCTTGTGTCTCGTCGTACGGGAGACTTTGAATCGCCATGTTCATTGAGCGCGGCAGCATCTGAAGCAGCTCTTCCACCTGCTTGTTCAGGTTCAGCTCGAGCGCGCGCGTGTCTTCGAGACTCTGGCGCAGCAGCGACTTCAACTCGGCGTTCTGGACCATCGAGCAATAATTGCTGCGCGCTCTTTTGCTGGCGGTGGTGAGTTGGTTCCGAAGCTCTTGCTCCAGCTCAGCAGCTTCAGCTCGCAGTCTCGTGATCTCGTGACTGGGGCGGGTGCGGTCTCGCCGTCGCTTCTTCTTGGGCTTCTCGGCGCCAGTGTCGCTGTAGCCTTCGCCCTGAAACTTGAACCCTGGGTGCAGGGGGCTCGACTCGGAGCTCCACACGCCGTTTAGGGCCGACAAGAGCGCGCCGTCGTCTCCATCCAGCAACGGCGAGAGAGGGTCATCGACACGTGCAGCCCTCTTTGCCATGGGGAAGTAAGTTCCTACTCGATTGTTATCAGGACACGTGGACAGTGCAGAGATGCCAGCCTGTGACACTGAATCATTGTCACTAATCGAGAAGGGCGAGTGATTGCTGCACCAGGTGCTTGCCATCAAGCACCTGACCGCTCTTCGTGATGGCATCAACACGAAGAGCGGTCAGGTGCTGTTTGTTTGAGATCACTTTTGTATTGGAGCTAAGGGACGCACAGACATGGGCGATGAAGAGATCCTTGGCGTAGTGGACTTGTTCCTGAAGGATATGGAGGCGCTCGAGCGCCAGCAATCTACCGATTCCAGCTTACTGAAGCGCAAGACAGAGAGGGCTTCTCAGGGGACGAGGTCTAACACGCCAGTGCCAGTGAAAGCCCCTGCTCAGAGGGTCCCTACGTGGTTGAAGACGAAGCGAGAGTTGGCTGCTCTCCGGCAGCAGAGCGAGGAGATGGAGACCCAGGCTCTGTTCCTCAAGCTCCAGCAGGAGAAACGACGTCGGCAGCTTGGTATCGCTCAGAATCAAGCCAATAATCTATGCCGGTGTAAGGTCATAGCTGACAGGGAGAAGGAGCAGCGGCGAGTGGCTGAGGAGAAGAACCAAGCATTGAAACGTCAGCTGCAAGCGTGCATCCGGGTCTCGAGTGCGTTACAAAGGACGGTAGCGATGTTGAACGAGCAGCGAGAGGGGATTGCCCATGCAATCGCCCCCTTCCACGTCGCAGCAGACATGGGGGCGCTACATCAGTTGTCGATCAGTACCCTCAGCACCTTTAAAGCTCTGGAAGATCGAGTGGACAAGCGATATCGAGACTTCCACCACGTACTCGATGAACTCCGGCAAGCCTCGATCACGTTGGACGATGAACACGTACAGATTCACGGTGGGGATAGCTCTTGTGGCTCAGTTATGGAGTACACGTGCACTCGCCTGCTGCCTTTTGATGTCAATTTTACGCGCAACGTGGCGTGGGGTATCGTGGAAGAAGGAGGCGGCGCCCAGAAGCAAGCCTCAAACGTTATCAGACACTCCGAAGACGTGCACACAATCGACTCTCGCTTCGCTCTGCCATCGGGGAAAGATGGCATGGTGGCAATTGATGTGCACTGTGTCGCCAAACGCTTCATGGTTCCAGAAGGCTGCGTGTTGCTAGCCGAGGCGAACTCTGAGTGGTCGGCCTACCAGGGAACAGCGAATCTATGGAGTCGCCAGTCCTGCGAGTCGATCTGGTGCGTACTTCGTGACGTTTCTCTCGCTTCAAATGCCTCTTCAGTCCCTGGATGCCAGATTAGCGCCATGGCGCGGAGTGAAGCTGTTCCGAGATGTTGCCCAAGCAGCTCCCTTGAGAGTTCTGCAGTGTGTGGGGGCAATGACATTGCTGCCTCGTTCTCTGAGCTGGTTAGTTCTCAACGCCAGTGTCTGGAAATCTGCTGTGGGATTCCGTACGCGGCCAGGAGACACATAAATAAATTTACCACAAATAAAGAATAAATTGCGATCCTCCAGCAAAAACTTCAACTTTGGCTACTCGACTACCGAAACCTGTCCAACTTCATCCCATGCCTTGTCACGTCATAAAAATAACGGTCGTCATGACGCACCTACCCTGTGGACATGCGTCATTCGTCGGGCTCTTCCTCCGCCTCCACGGCGTCTTCCTCTCTGAATCCAACTGCATCAGCTAGCTACGAGCCTTGTTCATATATTGAGACTTTTCCGACGCCCGAGCTCGGTCGGGAACCCTCTCAACCCCCAATGACAAAGAAGTCTCCGGTAACAAGGCGCAAGCCCAAGTCAAGGCGCGGGCGCAACCGCCCCATCCACGAGATCGCGCGTCTCAAGCAGCAGATCCCCGTACTGGAGAGTGCGATCCACGTGCTGTGGGCCAGAGCTGACATGAAGCGTCGTACACTGCGAGCCAGAGCCGAGAACCTGCAGCAACGCAGCAAGTTACAGCGTAGCGTGGACCAAGCCATGCTGCTGGAGAGCATGCTGCAGCTCTATCAAGGTCAGAAGCGGAGAGTGGAGGCCTCGTTGCTCCCAACTTTAGGAGCTGTGGGGCGTAATCTACCCTACGATGGACTAAAAGACGCAGAGATTCTACAAACGTTGAGTAGAAGCGTCGACGAGAACTACACCAAGTTGGAGCAGGTGTTCCAGGCTGCGGGTTTAGAGAAAGTTAGAACGGAGATGAACGACGCGAAGGTGCTGGAGACCGAGGGTGGGGGCGTACTCCAGATCAGGGCGGTTGCGCTGCAGCCTTTTGGGCTGAAGGCGGTGCTGGCGGCGATGTGAAAAGCTCTGGAGGAACAAACAGTGCTGAAGGATCAGGAATGCACGGACATTGTACGTGCAATTGCTGCACAATTGAGTCGGAGAATTTCCGTGCTGGTTTTACAGGGTTTGAAGCTAGGAAAAGCAAGTCGCGTAATTGCTTTGAAGCGTGAGATTGTGTTGCGGGGATGTGATGATGCGACGCTGCAGTCGTGCACGATTCGAGTTGTGCTGAAGAAGTTCGTGGAGTCCGGGCGAGAGATTCACGTTTGGGACGCGTTTGGTGACTGGTCACAGGCGGTGTCCACGCGGGAGTATGGGTGGGGTATCATGGCACCGCTAGATGTGACGATGAACGGTGTGGATATTACGTCGGTAAAGAATTGTGTCTTCATGACATCTTCGAAGTTATCGGAAGGAAAGTTGAATGGTGATTTGGCGGCTGAACACTCGGTGGCTAATTTGTACAAGCAGATCATGCAGGACCGACGGCGAGTGATCGAGACCGCCTTGCTCGACCAAGCCCGCGCAGCGAAAAGTTTGTTGCATAAGGGAAACACTGGTTGAGTAAAGTTGTTGGAAGTATGAGTAGAATGCGTAGATAGTTGGGGCTACAGAGAAAAAAAAGACATATAATGACTTATACTGGGACGAAGAATGAGGGGGTGGACAGCTCCCAACGGATTAATTGGACGCGTAAGCGTAACCTGGCGCAACCTTCGTGCTACACAAGCCAGAAGGATGTCGACCGAGCAGGTTCAACGGCAACTTTCAGCAAGGCAGGAAATGCACAGCGATATCAACAGCCCCATATGCACCAGCTTAGTGTACTCCACTAACATGTTTGCTGATTCTACTGGACACTAACTAACGGTTAGTTGAAAACTACACATGTCAGCTACACTGTATAGTGGAGAAATGGGTACATGAGGAGATTACTTAGTAATCAGTACGAAAGCGTATTTACTAGCTGGTCTGGGTGTCTATATTGCACCGCGGACTTTGACATAGGTAGGAGGCACCTAAGTCGTCTTCACTCTTAAAATCGGTCATCGTCTGCGCTGATAAGTGGTGTGCCAGCCCCCCATGTGAGCTCCACCCAGCAAATGTTTCCCTATGTTAGCAGATTCTTCAAAGTATTATAGATTGGATGGTAAATTCTTAGTTTTGAGGGTGTATTTGTGTTCAGTTTGATACATCGCCCTTCTCGGCTGCCTTCGGTGCAAACATATACTCTTCTCCATACTTTTGTTCTAACACTACTAACCGTTAGCTCAAAATACTACATGTAGACACTAACTAACAGTTAGCTAACATGTATAGCAACTAACATGTCAGCGTTAGGGAGTACACTACAGCTTCAGAAAGTGAACTGCGGCACGCGCGATATTCATGGGTGTGGTCCCTGCGGGGGGCCACAGTTCTTCCTTATTACGGCAATCAGCACCGGTACCAGCACCAGCGTTTTATACGACAGGTGTTCCCAGCCAAGTCGAAGACGACCACCTAGTTCAAGCATTGTTTGAACTCAGTTACGCAAAATAAAAAAAAACGTGCTTAAGTACTTAGAATTCATTGACAGTTGCTCGCTAACGAACCGAGTCACGCTAAGGAGTTGGTAATCGGGTATTCAACTGGTATACGTACCAAAAACACAGTGGGGCGTCGTCTTTGACTTGATCCGTCTTATTAATCTTACATTAACCTCCACTTCTTATCTTCCGCCCTCTCACCAAAAAATGCATCCTCATCGTCACATAGCAGCACCATGTAACACACTTGCTTGTCCGCATCGAGGAATAGTTTCGCAACCTCTCAAAGTACATATTCAGCACACTTGTGAATAATACCTGTCGTCACCTCCAGGAAGCAAAACCGCTCCACGGGATACGGCTGCTGTTCTGGCCGAAGGAAAATCTACAAGGCGAAGCAAGTGAAGACTACACGTATCGAGCGTTTCTGAAAAATTGGGTTTCCAACCCTGCCAAGACGAGTGATTGGGGTTTGAAGATCCGGGAGTGTGAAACAATTGACGCGGTAGTGAGATAGGTGTTTGTAGGCGATGAAGTGCGGACAGCCACCCCGCATCCTCGTACACGTTCTTGGTCTCCTCCTGGTTCACAATGCTGAACTTCATTTGAATTTGAATTTGTTGCGGTTTAGACGGCTAACTACACCCAATGCCGCGCACTGCTGCAGCGTCGCCTACGGATCACGTGCCTCCAGGGCACGAGCCCGCGGTAGTAGCCCACACCAATGCTGAACGTCAAATACGATTCCCAAGTTTCGCGTTTGCAGTGTGCAAACAAGTGTAAAAGTTGCTCTAGTGCAACACCTTGGAGTCGTCGATTGTTCATCTGCTTCGCGATCACAATGAGCCTCTGGTAAGACGTGGGTTTCACCATTCCTACCAGGTGCTCCATCGCCATCTTTGACGTCACGCACGCCCTACGCCCGTATCTGGTGAGCACCAAGTCGTGTTTTCAAAGGTGAAGTGCTCCATCACAACATCTAAAAGACCCCTGGATATTGTAACTGGCAGTAAAAAGTGACGAAGATTGCCTCTTGATACAAAATACCGGCTAGCGACATCGTCGCGTCCAATGGACCGAACTGTCTCGCCAGATCCTCCAAGTCCTCTTGCCTCCAATACGGCACCAGGCAGATCTCCTGTAAATTGCCTCCTTCACCTTTTAATTCGAAGTCACCAGAAGCTGCTATCGGATAGTACTTGTATTTGTGTACAGGTTGGACCAGTTTTGACTATCGATTGCCTACCGTCGTGACAAAACCAGCAACGATTCTGGTTAGCCCCGCTGCGTCGATAGAACAGGGATTTGTAGTCATCCATATCGCTCCACTTGCCTTGGTCAAACAAACGCGTCACTGGTGTTGCGCCTCCACCGAAGACCCTGCGGTGCCACAAAACTGGCACCTTCCTTTCGATGGTCAAGTACAAGCAGATGGGCAACTCTTATCTGTTCCTGAGCTCCCCACGAAGATTAACTGCTTGTAACTCTCGGGGTCGTTGTGTAAAAACTTCTTGAAATTCGCCAACACGCAAGCAATCTCCTTCCGCATGTAGAGCCGAGGGCCGGTAAACCCCACAATGTCCCCCATCGCTTGAATGTTCTTCACTTCTCCGCAATCGCCCTCGTTCCACTCGAATAAATTCAAGAAGTCACCTCTATTGGGCAGTAGCCCTCTCTCATGGAAGTTCTCCTTTAGTGTCATCAAAGGCGCTTCATCGTCCCCATTCTGCCACCTCAAGCGATGTTCTGGAAGCTTCAGTACGTGGATGAGTCCCCCATAGCATGGGCAAACAGCGTCGACAGTAGTTGTGCGGGCATTTTCTTGAAACTCGATCTTGCCATCCTCTGGCCCGCGCAACAATTGTTTCTCCAGTTCTTCGCTATCATGTAGCCATTCGCCATCCTTCTTCGCCAAGTAAGACCCGCAATTCATGAGGCTTCGCGAGCAGCTCTCGCGCAAGCACATTCCGCACGCTGTTCACGTCCCTATCGAGCGTCGTCTTGATCCGAACCGCTATCGCTCGACTCGACTGAACACCCTGCACAACAACTCGATCTCGTTCATCGCCGCCATCTTCGACATGAAGAGATGTTCCTCTTCTTACTGGGGTCCAAAACTATAATATACAAGCTATACATTCTTGATTCTCGGTAAATAAAAGTGAAAAGTTTTTTTTTCTTACATTTTGGTCTCTTCCACCAAAACCGCCGTAATAATGGACGACGTGGAAGCCGAGGAGCAGTTCCTGGCGGATCTGCCGCCCTCCGGAGGCTCAAGCGCGGCCGCGGCGGGCTCCGCGCAGCCCACGCCGTCAGGCGCAGCCGCCGGCGGGTCGCAGGAGCGCCGCGCGCAGGTGGGCGCCAGTCCGTACGTGGCGCCCTTCACACCCAGCGGGTCCCCTCCGCGGCCCAAGACACCGTCCACCGCCTCGGGGGCGGGGCGCGCGCGAGCCGCCAAGCCGCAGCTGGTGCCCGTGGGCCGCGCGGCCGCCGCCGCCTTCGGCCAGGGCCCGGCGCTGCCCCGCGACGACGTGGTGAAGCACCTGCCGCCCAAGCTGCTGGAGACGCTCGTGGACGTCGTGCGCACGCTGGACCAGCTCTCGGACGGCGTGGCGGACTTCCGGCCGGACCAGCTGGGCTTCCTCAGCGACAAGGCCGCGCACTACGTGGAGCTGCTCAAGGCGGCGGACGCGGCGGCGGCCGAGTTCCACGCCGACATTCCGCTGGAAGTGCTCAAGTACGTGGTCGTAGCGGAGTAGTGGGGTGCAAAGGGACTGATGCTGGTGTTGTGGCTTGTGACTGTAGGATGATGGACGCGGAGGACGGATCGAACCCGGAGCTGTTCACCAAGAAGCAGCTGGAGAAGTGCCGGGACGAGAGCGAGCAGGCGGCCGCCAAGGTCGAGACGCTCGAGATGCTCAAGGACGCGCTGCAGGCAGGGCTACAGGAGGAGATCAAGTGATCTATCTGCTACACTAACCTATCTACTGCCAGCAGTTGGGGGCATTGAACCTTTTGTTGCTGCTGTGTGTGTATCTGTCCAGCACTCGACACGAATTGTTGACATTGGCTTCTTTTGTGACAGCTTCATCTCCTCTCTCTCTCTCTGCTTGGATTTTTTCCTTCTCGTGTGCTCTGGTTCATTGCACATACGCCTCTCTGTTACACGCCAGCAGACATGGTTGCTCTATCTAGCCTCCGAAGTTGAAGTGGAAGGTGCGTGCACCCTGCTGGAAGAAGTGGGCGTTGCTGAAGGGGTTGCCGCGGTGCTGCTGTTGCTGCTGCGGGTTACCTGAGACGTCCTCGCCGCGGTCGTACATTGCGCGCGTCTCCTCGTTCGACAGGATCTCGTAGGCCTCGGCGATATCGTGGAAGCGCTTCTCCACCGCCTCGCGCTCTGCTTCATCCTTGTCCGTGTGCTTGTCCGGGTGCCATTCCAGGGCCTGTTTTCGGTACGCCTTCTTGATCTCCTTGGCCTCCGAGTTGCGTGCCACGCCCAGGATCTTGTAGTAGTTCTTGGTCTTGCTCTGCTTGAGGGCAGCTTCGGCCTGAGCCACCTTCTCCTTAAAGTCGCGACTAGAGTCGTCCAGCTCGTGAGCTCGCTTGGCTGACCGTACAGCATCTTCGTACAGCTCGAGCCCAATCTGCGCCTCGCTCAGCTTGGCGAATGCCTGAGCGAAGTTATCGTCGATATTCACAGCCTTCTCACAAGCGTCACGAGCCTCCGAGAAGTGCTTCAGATGCAGCTCGCTCGTACACAGCTGCAGGTAGAAGTCTTTGTTCATGACCGCGTGGTCCGGGTCCACCTCCAATGCCGCCTGCCAGTCTTCCACGGCTTCAGCATGTGCGCCACGCTGCATCGCCTCCTCCGCTCGGCTCACGTACTTCAGCACCTTCTTCAGTCTCCTGTACAGCGTCTTGATGCCCTTGTGCTCAGGATCCGAGTGCAGACCCTGTCGGTAGTGCGACTGCGCCGCCTCCAGCGACTGCTTGTCTCCGAGCGAGTACAGCACCTCGCCACGCATCTGCAGCGCGATCAGGTTCGACGGTTCCAGCTTGAGGATCGTGCCGAGGTCAGCAATGGCATCGTACGGGTTCTGCAGCGACACGCTCAGCTGCGCGCGCTCCAGCAGCAGCGGAACGCTCGAGATGGCCGAGCCTTCCAGCACCTGGGTCAAGTACGTGTACGCCGACTGGTAGTCTCCGCGGCTGTGAGCACGCTCCGCTTCGTCGATGTAAGCCGCGCACTCCCTGCTCTTGTCCAGCTGCTCAGCACCCGCCGTATCCTTCGGATACAACCTAAAAAAAATTAAAAGTGTCAGCAGCTACGTAAAAAAATACTCTGCAGCGTGTGCAGCTTACTCGACGAGGTTCTGGAAGTCCTGCGAGGCCTCAGCACACTGTCCCAGCATCATGAGCAGCTTGCCGCGCTGCAGCATGCCCTGCTTGTACTTGGGGTTCACGTCCAGCGACGACGACAGGTCCGTCAGCGCGTGCGAGTACTTGCGCTCGCTCAGGTACGCGCGGAAGCGCTTGTAGAAGTTGCGCTCGTTCTTGGGCTCCAGCTCAATGAGCTTGGACAGCAGCGAGATGGCCTGCAAACACGCAAAGAGCACAAATATTAGCCTAATTCTGCCCTAAAGAGCAGAATTCTGCTGGTATCCGCACCGTCTTCATGTCTCCGCCGGCGAACGCATTGTCCGCCGCCACGCGCACCTTGGCCACGTTGTCCTGACCCGCCTCCGCGTGCTGAATTGCAGAATTTAGATCATTATTTAGCGTTTGGTGCAGGAATTGCAGATATCTCGACGTGTAGATCGAGTTAAACAGCGCGAGGAGCCGCGTTGGATGCGCGCGCAATGGTCACGTACGTTGACGGCGCAGAGCACGCAGATGACGGTCGCTACGAGCCCCACGACGCGCATGACTCCTTGGTTATCCTCCGGCTCGGCTTTCGACGCGTTGAAATCCTAAAGTGGCTGCAGTCCACTTGAGGTTTGTATGTGACTAATTTCGGTATTATTTTCGGATCAGCTTCCACGTGTATGAGAGTGTGCAGCCCGCGGTAAGGTAAACGGCCTTACTTAAGTATACAACCGGTCTGCAGCGCAACAGGCATTAATAATTGCAAAGTGTAGTAGCGCAACAGGTAAATTGCAAAGTGTATTTGCAAGTGATCCTAGTGTCATGAAGACCAAAAAAATGTATCTTCTCGAGTACTGAAAGCTTAGATCGCAGGCAGAATTGCGTTCGTGAATCGGTCGCGGTCGTGAGGACGAGTAATGCCAACGTTGGGGCCTGCTGGGATGATTCCGAACGGGTTCAAGTGGGTGTGTGATCCGTAGTAGTGGATCTTGATGTGCTGCATATTCACGGTCTTCGCCATGCGAGGCAACTGGTAGATGTCCCGGGCGTACTGCTCATTCACAAGAGGTTCCAGTTAGTCAATAGTATAGTCGACGTGTACAATATCAAGAGTGAGGTACGTACGTTGCTGAGGTTCGGATACTGTTCGATGAGCTTCTTGTTGGCTTTGAAGTGCACGGCGTACACCTCGTCGAAGCGGACGAGCGTCGGGAACAACTTGAGGTCAGCTTCCGTGAACCGGTCGCCGACGAGGTAGCGGTGCTCCGACAAAATCTTCTCGGCGCGGTCCAGACCGGCGAAAACGTTGGCGACGGCGGCGTCGTAGAGCTCCTGCGTGCCAGCGAACCCGCACTTGTAGACGCCGTGGCTGACGTCGTTGTAGATCCAGTCGTTGACCTCGTCGATCTCCGAACGGAACTCCTCAGGGTACAGGTCTAGCTTGGAAGGCACCAGGTCATTGAACGCGCTGTTGAACATACGCACGATGTCCGCGGAGTCGTTGGAGACGATAGTGTTGTTCTTCTTGTCCCAGAGCAAAGGCACCGAGTAGGCCGTTTTCTCCGAAGTGCACTTCTCGTACAGGTCCCGAACGAAGCGCGCATTGTTGACCGTGTCGGGGGTGCAGTCCTTGGACGAGTAAGTCCCGAAACCCGTTGGTCCAGTGAGAGAAGGAGTAGTCGCAGGGTCCACAAAAGTCCACCCAGAGTGCGTGTCCTCTTCGTCGTCCGGCCGCGTTCGCTGCATCAACGGGTGAACCACAGAGAGCCCAACGATGTCGTCCAAGCCTTTCAGGTACAGAGCGCTCAGACAGCGAGACGCCTATGGGCACGCGTATGAGATGTACAGGTGATACCGGTCTTTCTCTTCAAGGAGGCAACACAAAAAGATCAATATATGTGTGTGATGGTCTACTGCAAATTCTGTGCAACTTACCAGCAGGAAATGCGGCGTTGCTGCTGCGCTCGATGAAGTTGCGGAATTTGCTCGCAGGCTTGTTCTGCGCCTTTGCCGTTTTGAAAACAAAGCCCTTGACCGACATGGCTTTTGTTTGTGGCTTGAGAGGTCTTGGCAATGTTGCTTGGAGGTAGATTGCGAAATGCAGAATGATCCTTCCGTTGCGACTTGCTCCACTTCCACCATCCCACTACGGAATACTTCATCCGGTAGTTTTTGCATCAGAAATAGCGATGTGGTAAACATTTACGGGCGCATCATCGACCAGTACTCGACCAGTACTCGTCCGTGCCGTTGGGCTTGTATTTTGCCTATTTTCGCTCGTGGTCATCACGTTGAGGCAAGAACTGGATTACGACGTATTACACAACGTAAACCAAGAAGTTAGGGAGAACAGCTTGCAACAAACAAACACAATGAGTTCCTTGATGCATAAGTTTCGTTGATATAAGACCGGTCAAGGTACAATACCCGGAACTTGCTGCTGGCACCACATTCAGCTATCGGCAGCAATCCTGTTCCCAATTCACGAAACCGGCAGTCCCCTTCGTGTGACCATGAGCTTAAAAACTCGGGAGAGCAGCATTCTTGAAGCGGTTCCGGTCGTGTGGGCGCGTGAAATCGACGCCAGGCCCCGCAGGAACGATACCGAACGGATTCAAGTGGGTGTGGGACGCGTAGTAGTGCAGTTTGATCTGCTGGATATCAACACTCTTGGTGATCGGCGGCATTTGGTAGATTTCGCGGACGTACTGAGCAAATACAAACAGAGAGTTAGCACCTCGACTCGACTCAACCAATAAAATCAATAAGCCACGCACGTTGTTGAGGTTTGGATACTGCTCGATAAGTTTCTTGTTGGCCTTGAAGTGCACCGCGTACACCTCGTCGAAGCGGATGAGCGTCGTAAAGAGGCGCAAGTCGGCTTCTGTGAACCGATCTCCGACCAGAAAGCGGTGAGCAGCCAGGATCTCCTCCGCGCGATCCAGACCATCGAACAACTTCGTCACCGCCTCATCGTACGCGTCCTGTGACGCAGCAAATCCGCACTTGTAGACTCCATTGCTGACGTCGTTGTACACCCACTCGTTGAGGTGGTCGATCTCGGATCGGAGCTCTTCCGGGTACAAATCCAGCTTGGACGGCACCAAGTCCTCGAACTCACTGTTGAACATGCGCACGATATCCGCCGACTCATTCGACACGATCGTCTTCGCCTTCTTGTCCCACAACAGCGGCACCGTGTAGCGTGTCGGCTCAGAAGCGCACAAGTCGTAGAGGTCACGGACGAACTTTGCGTTGTTCACGGTGTCGGGGATGCAGCCCTTGGACGAGTACGCGCCAAGCCCCGACGGTCCCTTCAACGCCAGCGTTGTAGCGGGGTCGGCAAAGGCCCAGCCACAGTGCGAGTCGTTGTCGTCAATCGGTCGAGTGCGTTGGAACACTGGGTGCACCACCGACAATCCGATGATACCATCCAAACCCTTGAGGTACAAGGCTCCGAGACAGCGCGAGGCCCACGGACACGCCAGTGAGACGTACAGGTGATAGCGGTGCTGCTCTAAAAGATACTCAATCCACAGAGGCATCGCATTAATCGGTCGTGCGAGAGTCTCACATAACGGACGGATATGAAATTTTGTTGAGGAAGGATCGTTTGATAGGAAGGAAGTTAGTAAGTAAGCTAACCAGCGGGGAAGACGGCGCTGCTGTTGCGCTCGACCCAGCTGCGGAACCTCGAGGCCTCGCGCTGGAACGCGCCCTTGCTGGACGTCGCCACGAAAGCCTTGGTGGTCATCGGGGGTCACCTAAGGGGGGCGAAGGGTCTCTTGGAATCTGTGCCGTCAACGGGAATAAACAACGTTGCTTGTTGCATCTAATTGGTTAAAAAAAACACTTGAAGCTTATCCGTGTTGCAGTTGCAGGGGTATTGTGGTCAATGAATTCGTGGCTCGAGGTGTTACATGACGGCGGATCAATTGATGCATTTTAGATTCTTACCCCCCCCCCCCGTCCAAAAGATACTTTTTGAGCCTTAGGAGAAACGGTTGGCTGTCGATCACTGAAGTCTGCTTCGTCGCATTCTTGCGCTAGGGGGGCAGCATGACGTTTTGAGTCAAGTGTCGCCGTGCTTGAAGTTGTCGCGCGTGCGCCAGACGACTCTTTGGCCCCGGCGTGCGGGCGTCACCGCGAGCAACATGTTCCCCCCCTCGTTCCGTGCTGGCCTCCGGTGCTCGACTAGCAGTCTGGTGGGTTCTTTTGCTTGCGATATCCACGATTTCGTTCCAAGAAGCGAGAAACGATGGCCATCTATGACGAAAGGGGACGGGGTGAGACCTCGTTGGGTGCAGCTAAGGTTGAGCACGGTCCGACCATCAACAAACAAGGCGAGGGGCTTGGTACCGAGGGCCACCTACGCCACTGTCTGTGAGGCCCTCGTAACTCCAAACGCTGGAGAGCACGGCACAGCAGCGCGCCTAGAAGAATAAGAGCGGTGGGGGGACCCACGGACCGAGGGCGGACCATCCGTACTAATGCTGCAAAGATTTTCTCGTCCACAGCGGTTGCATCGTCACTCACTTCAACTTCGTATGATATGAATGATGTAGCCATGTTGGGCGTACCCCTTCGCTGGTCGTTTCAAAACGACTATGACGTGGTTCCGCCGCTGAACGCAGAACTACCGAGCAAGCTGCTTCCTTCCGGGCATTTTGCTCGACTGACGTAGCATACCTGCACTTGCCCCGCACTTGCCCCTTGCAGCGCCAATGAGCGCGCGCGCGAGTTTCAGTGGCTGGTCAAACATGCCAGGGCGAGGCTGGATTCTCCGCGCCTTTCGCGACGTCCTCGGCGGTTGAGAGAACTGATCTCCCCACAATCGTTAGCCTCGCCACGGACAGATCAGCGCCAAGGGGCCACCACCACCGTAGCGGCTTTCCTGTGCTGGCCATAAGCACCAAACGGCGCCGTTGCTCGCTCCACTTGCACCATGCGACAGCCTTCACGGGGCTCGGAGAGTGGCGTTGATAAAGCGCAACGCTGGGGGCCGTTGCAAACCTCCACACTGTTTGCAGGACTATCTTGAGCCAAGCCCCAGCCTCGGCACGTTGGGGGGCAGCGTTTCAGCTTCAAAGGACACAGGCTCGCCTCAGAACTCCACCGCCAACGCCAACACCTCATTCGAGATTTGACCTTGCACGCCGCAGGTTGTGTACACTCATCGCAGCAACAGGCCCAACAGGAAGGTCGGTCACGCGCGACGCGATGCATATCCACCACCACAAGTCATCGAAATCCCCAGAGTTCAAGAACCCATTCGCTCCACTGCAGCTAGCAGCGGAAGATGAAGCGCAACTCGAGGCCGTTGCTCGGATCTTCGTGCAGAACACCGTTGTCCAGTACGAGAAGTTCATCGAGCAGGACCGTCGAAAGGTAGACGGCAACCACTGGAAGTGCATCAAGCACGAGCGCGACCTGCGCGTGTTCCTCCAGCGCCGACGGAAGGACGTGGAGCGCCGCATGCGCCGCCACATGCGACTGCGTAGCTTCCGATATCGCAGTTCCGAAACAGCCGAGTTCTCCGACGCCGACACGTACACGCCCAGCATCGGCAGTCGTGACAGCAGTTGCAGCAGCGTCTCAAGCTTCTTCAGCCGCCGAACAGGCAGCTTTACGAGTAACTACAGCAGCACCAACAGCTCCGATAGCAGGTCCACCACGATCAGCAGCAACAACAGCTCCGACATTGCCGCGGGAGCCACGACGCTGATGGGCGTCGAGTTGCCGGTTCTTCAGCTCGTGGGGTCCGTCCCAGGCTCACTGGACGACGCGATGTTCGGCGCGATTGGAGCTTCCGCGGACGCGATGCGCGTCAAGAGCGCATACGAACGCGAAAACATCACGGACGGCGCAGTGCTGGCCACGATCACCACACCAACAACCGCGGATCCGTTCCGGTCGTTGACGATCAAGTGGGTCGAGCAGGAAGGCCCGACAATCGACCACCTCCGGTACCACCCGCTGCACTACCCCGTGACGCTCCCAGGCGCAAGCACACGAGAGGATCTAATCTTCTTGGAAGCTACGGGGACCACGACGCTGGCTAATGGAGACCGTATCGGTTTCCAGCTGCGTCACTCGGTGCACTTCCCTCAGACGCACATCCGCCACAACGTCCGTCGAGGAAACATGTCGACATGCACACTCTTCCGTGACGGTGACGCCACCACCATCGACGCTGCTGAAGGTCCGTGCCGCGGATCAGTTGAGGTGTTCGCCCGTGCTTGTCTGAGCGGCGGAAACGCAGCAGTCCGATCCACCACTCAATCTATGGCTGCAACGGGGAACGTTGTGCTCTGCGGCCGTATGAAGAAGCTCGCGTGGATGCTATCGCAGCGCCAGCCACCCGTCCAGCAGTTGATGGGGTACGTCGCTCAGCAGACCAGCTTGGCGGGTCTTACCCGATCGCTCCCTTCACAGAAGGCTCGACACGGGTCTCTCACCGTGACGGTCTCCGCTGCGGCCGCTGCTGCTGGGTCAGCAACCGACAGCAAGCTGTGCGTCACCTGCAAGAAGCGCGGTCCGTGGTTCAGCGCCCACGGGAACAAGAAGAAGCCGGCGACCACGTGCCAGTTGTGCTGGCGGTATGTGTGCTCGTCCTGCCGCCTGAAGAAGACCGTCATCAGCTGCGTGACCGACCCGCGTCGCGACGATCGTCTCACCACTCACGTGATCCAGCGGGAGGTGACACTCTGCAACGTGTGCGTGCACCAGTCCATGGTCGCCACCAGCGCCCGCGACGTCGCGCGCGAGGAGATCGAGGCCGACCCCAAGCGCTGGCGGTTCCCGTCGCCCATGCACAACCGCGAGCGATCCTCGGACGGATACCTGCAGGCCCACCTGCTGGCCCAATTGGCCGCCTCTTCTCGCGGCACCAGCGCGCTCCGACCCGTGGCCTCCGCTCTGTCGATGCGCTCCGAGTTGGCTGTGAACGAACTTTTCCAGCGTTGCGCATGACCCACCAGCATGAACGCAAGCAAAGTATACAATATTGTCGTGGATTGGCGTCTCGGAGGGCCGAAGTGAAGGCCCTTCGACCGTGATGGCGCCATCCACTTGCCCCCTTAACCAACCCAACCTTGTAGTTACGAAGTAGAAGTAACAACCATTGAAAATGATCAAGTAAGTACGTACGCACGTAAGTAAGTCTCTCCTCGAGCAGCTTCAACTGCCCTCTTCAAATCCTCCGAATGTCGACTACCTAGTAGTCTTAGATGATCTGGCCACTCCACGTGCGCCAACGTAAGTACAGGATGCGAAGAGTACTCATAGTAGACGAGGTCAGAGCAGGAGCTGGCTTACAACGTTGGACATGGATACCTCCTCTCACGCAAGGCCAACCAGAGCGCACGCGAGGAGCACCGGCTCATTATCAAACATGCTTCCCGGTAGCCATTTCAAGGGATGTTAAACATGACGCCCACTGTCGCAGACTCCAGTCCAACTCGCGCATCAATTGGCAAAAAGTCGTCGCCGTGCCATGGCCTTCCAGCTGCTCGAGGCCGACGACGACGAGACCTTCTCGGAGGTGCTGGCGCTACTGGACGAGTACAACGCCGCCTTCGCAGAGCCCCCGGGCCCGCACGCGCACCGAGCCAAGAAGCACGGCGCCTGCTCCGCGCGCGTGCTGGAGAGCGCAGCGTGGGCGGCCTTCGAGGCGGCGCACCCCATCACCAAGACCACGAGCAAGCACCGCAACGGCGCGCGCGAGATGCGGCGGCGCGAGGTCCAGTTCCTGCGCACGTGCGTCAAGGGCCTGGAGACGCAGCTCAGCGCCGTCAAGGAGGCGGCGGAGCAGCGCGCGCAGCTGCGCGACGCCACGGCGGGCCTGGGCAGCGGCTCCACGGCGCTCACCAGCGTCTGGAAGGACCTGGCCACGCGCCAGCTGGACCAGCGCCTGGCCTCGGAGCGCGAGAACAGCCGCCTCAAGTGCGCGCTCGAGGACCAGAAGAAGCTGCGCGAGATGCTGCAGCGCGCGCTCAACACGCGCGTGGCTCGGAGGGTGGGAAATACCTTTTTTACATTTTTTAAGCCTTTTTACTAATATTTTATAATATTTCTGTGCTACAGGTGATGGAGACGAACGTGACACAGGAGAAGAGGACGAGAAGAGTGCATGGCGTGCCGTTGGAGTTGTCGGATCAAGATATTTTCCAGGAGTTGGAGATTGGGGTGGACGAGGTGTACCAAGAAGCGGCGAGGGTGTTCTACCGAGTGGACGCTGGGGAGGGCCAGTGTATTGGCGTGTTTGGAGATAAAACGCTGCCCTTTGATCTGCATACGACGGCCGACGCGGCGTGGAAGTGTCTGGCGCACACGTTCCACCACGACAAGTACAGCTTCTCGTACAGTCGAGAGAGGCGGTTAGATGGCACCGGCGAGGTGGTGCACGACGACTCGGTCGGGGAGAGCTTCGGCGTGGAGATCAACGCGCCCGAGAGGATGGCGGACTTCCAGATCAAACAGGTCTTTCGACGATATGTGGAGGCGGACAGGATTGTGCTGGCCTGGAGGTCGTACATTGACCCGGCGGAGTTTCAGGGCAAGAAGTTGCAGGGCTTCCGCTTCATTGAGAAAGGGTCGATGGTCATTCGACAGCCGCCTACGAAGCCCCACACGCTCACGAGCGACTTTACAAAGCTACGTATCTGGCACGTCATTACCCCAGAAACGCTGGCTAGCACGTCAGACACCAGTCCGCAGTTTGTGCAGGACCTGACAGATTTTGTATTGGGCGGATCATCCTCGGCAAGCACCGTGCAGATGATCGAAAATATGCTGATTGAGCAGTCTAGAGGGAACGACACACACTTTTCAGTGTGACGCGTACAGTACTGTTGACAATTCTCCATGTATTGTGTTAATTGTGGCCAAGAATTTCATCATGTAAACTGCTGTGGGAATTGATCGCGTAATGTCCGATCCATAAAGTCGAGCGCTCGACTCGGGAGGCAGCCACGAAGCACGAGCTCCGTCATGTCCTGGACGAGCTTCTTCCGGTCGCCCTCGGCAGCAATATCATTGATGTCTCCGGTGATCGTTTGCCATGTGTGGACGATGGAGGCGGGTTGGTTCGACCCGAGCGATTGCTGCTTATACGGCTGCACGACGAGCGCGCCCTTCTCCTCGAATTGAACTCCATCGATATTCTCGCCCTTGAAGATATCCGGAGTAAGGATCGCTCGCCAAGCGACCATAACGCGCCGCAACCTCGTAGCGACGAACGATTTGCTTCACCTTGAAGTTGAAGAGATGCTCCTCGCCAAAACTTTCGACGATGGTATCGTCACGTACAATCCCAAAAGGCTACACGAAGTGTCAGTACCATATTCACACAACACCTAAGAAGCTTTAACTAGACTGTACCTGAGTAGTTTCCGTGTGGTAGTAGTATCGCGTCGTTGGCCGCCGAAATGAGTGCGCAAAGTACTGCCAGGCTGCATCCCCCGTCAATTCCACGCTGTACGGGAACACTCTGTCCGCGAACAACCGCGGGTGGGCGTTCTTCGCGTTAGGGAACAGCGTCACGTCCGTAATTGTTCCAGGAACTGTGAGCGAGAACACTCGGAGCACTTGCCGGTGCACAAAGTCAATCGTCCCAGCCATGTCTCGAAAGAGCGCGCTGTCGTTGATACCCATTGGCACGGGATACTGACGTTTGCAAGGAAAAGGGTCTGGCAGTCGCTCAATTGTCTGTTCACCATGTCAAAACGACGTCATCAGCAAGATAAAAAATTCTAAAACATATAAAAATCGGTAACCTATCGTTGTGGTCAGATACAGAAAGGACCTGATCTGTGGTCGGGTTTCATGCATTCTAGGCATTCTGGGGGTTGTACCCCCCAGACCCCCGCATAAAGAAAACTAACTCCGAGTTGCGGCAACGTGTCCGCTCGCCGGAATGCTCGGCGCTGGGCCCTGCTTCGCGCGGGTCGCAACCGCTCGCTTCCGCTAGAACATGTGTTTTCCTCTGACCAAAAGCATACAAAAACTCATATAAAATACCAGGTCCGTTCTGTATACGACCCATTTGAGATTCTTCCTAAAAAATCAAATGATAAACTCGTACCTCGACGTTGCTCTGCCTACTAGGCAGTGCCTAGTGTGGAGATGTTGCGCGTCGTGATTTCGTTGTGCTCTTGAATGAGCTGGCGTAGTCGTCGGTTCTCCTCTTCCGAGCTCATCCGAGTTTGGCGCTGGTGCATGGCCATCTTCTTCCACAGCTCCATCGTCTGCTGCTTCCCCACCGTCATGGCGTTCGGGTCGGTGTTCTCTATCTCAAGCCGCAGCATCTTGAGACGCTTCTCCAGTAGCGGGACCTGCGCGCGCAACTCCTGGAGCTCCTTGGATTGCGCCTCCCGAGCGCGGTTGGGATTGTAGTTCCGCTTCTTTGTCATCTTGGGAGAGGTCTTCTTCACGGCCGCCGCCTCCTTAGCTCGGGCCTTGTTGACACTACCGCATTCGTCCAGTAGGGACATCGCGGCCTCCAGCACTTGGTCGTCCTCCACGAGCTCCATCTCTTCCTCTTCACTCTTGGGACAGGCTATTCTGGAAATGACCAACCAAACAGTGTGGGACCCACCAAACTTCATACTCTGACCCAGCTATGACTCATCCTCGGTGATAGTGTGCCTCTAATACAATAATTGTGTTATCTTTTTTTTCTTAGCTACTAGTATGTTGTTGGCCCGATGACCACTCGCTTTCGATAAGGTTTTCTTAGCATTTAATTTTAATTAGATGCTAAGAAAACCTTATCGAATTCTCTTAGGTATTTATCAAAAATAGGTGCCAACTGCTGTTGGTCTGTTGCCATTCAGGAGTGCGTATGCACGTCGAGACGGCGTCTTCGAAGGTTCATGCTGACCAAAATGCGTCATCGTTGCCCATTGAAGCGACTCGACGCCTTTCCAGTCCGATGATCGTCGGCCTGCATGGCGGAGGAGTAATGATCAGCTCTCGAGAGCAATCAAACCGCATCAAAGCTGCGAGTAGTTTGTTTCCCGACGAGGAGCATTCGTACGAGCCCCGAAGACACGTTCGCTTCGCCGCTCTCAGTCGAAATGCGCTGCCGTATGCTGAACCTGTTTGTCGCCAACGAAAACCAAGAAAATCTCCTCCGAAACGCAAGATTGTACCACCTCCGCAGCCAGATTCTACTAAGGTTAACTTTCCTATTTCTCCAACAGTCCAAGCGCTACGAAAGAAGAACGTCCGTAAGTCACCGAAGAAGACAAATGAAGAGAGAGCCAAGTACCAAACTGTTGTGCGTGAAGCATACAGTGAAGATCCGGATGCGCGCGAATTATGGGGATTTTCCATGCGGTACTCCCCGAAGAAGCAATTAGAAGCTCAATGGCGCGCGACCGAAGAGCACAAGCAGCGAGCTTTACTCGAGAAACAGGAAGAAGTTACGCGTCAGAATGAAGTCGCTCTTCGAACCGAGAAAGCTGCGATTTCCGGGGAAGTTGACTACGCAGAGTACTTATATCTGGCCAGCTTGTACGGCCCGCTCGACGCTTTACTCTACTGCTGCTGCCCTCCTGGAACTCATGGTCGTATCTATCGACTGCTCGTGGACGTTAGCGCTCGTCGACTGCAACGTTGGGCTCCTAAACGAGTGGCCGCGTTGCGACAATATTGGATTGCTTATTTGGCTCGTGAAGTGAGCTCGAACAGTGTTGCAGAAGGTCTGGAGTCGATAGTACACAGCTTCCACCAGCAACGCCAAGCCACCGCGTTGTTCCAGCGTCTTCAGCTGCTTCGTGTAGCAATCGCCCTCCACGCCTGGCGTCGTTACACTGTGCGAATGTATCATCTTCGTGAGAAAATGCGTTTAGCCTTGGCGAAAGACCTCGAAACACGCTTCTATCAATGGCGAGAGAACGTGGAGGCGCAAAAATTATTCCGAAGACAACTCAAGCACATTGCGCGACGGAAGATGCATTCGAACAGTGGCAAGTCTGGCGTACTCAGCACGAAAAAATACGTTGCCACCTCGTACAGCAGTGACTCAAGATGAAACACAAGATCTGGAGCGCGTGGCGTCTATTTGTACGGTGGAATCGAGCCGCTGAAGTGCTACAGAGGTCGTGGAAGTTGTAGGTATGGAAGAAACAACGTGACCGGAGTTCGAGGTCGATCGGGCGGGTATACCGTGGTTGGAAAGCTCGTCAAAGAGTTAAAAAGTTACGAGAAGAAATGGAAATCCACAGCGTGTTATTACGAGTGGTGAATATAGTAGTATGGGAAAATCAATGCGAGTCCTTGGTCAAAATGAGACAAGACCTGTTCGAACGGAATCTCGCTAGAGCTCGAGAAGCAGCTGAGGTTGTTGCCGCTGCTGAGGAGAAGGCTTCGCTGGTGGTCGATGCCGAGTTGTCCAAAGTGCTGCGAAATGATATGCACCGGAAATTGGAGCGTCACCTATCGAGTATCAAGAAGGACGAAATTGCGGTTCCATTACAAGCAGTAAAGAGCAGCAACAGCCTTCGACGTATTGCCACTCAGCGTCTTGTCAATGAGCAGCGAGCTTTGGCGAGACAAGAATCAATCGAGACTTTTCGTATATACAAGAAATCTTCGAGCATAAGTCCGTGTATTATCTGTGAGACATACACCGATTGTGCAGATCTGGACAAGCTTCAGTTTTCAGACCAGCACAAATGCTTGAGCGACAAGGCAATTTTAGGAGATGGAACCGTACGGAGGTTGGCATTTGGGAAGACGCCGCAAGATCTGAACTGGCCAAACTTGAGCAGCGCGAGCTAGGATACACGCAGCAACTGCGTACAAATCGTTGATTTGGCGATCATTGGCTAAAACTTAATAAAACACGAGCATTCTGCGTGACCTCATTCAAGGAAATCAAATGAAGTTCAATACCTAAGTTCAGCGCTCACACTTTTTTCATGAGTCTTACGCTTGCGGGTGCAGAAGCAGAAAATACTGAAGGTACAACTTCGTATGGTCTTGATACGACTTCACAAGCGTCCTGATGTGGTCTGCTTTGAATCCGTTTTGTGCCCACTCGTTGAATTTCGCAGCCTTCAAGGTTTTGTCGCCCAGCATCTCTGTCAATATCTTGCGGCTGAAGTCGTTCGAGGTGGTGGCAAGCGCTCTCGCTTCATTGTTGTACTCGGGAGGAATGAGTGAGAGTTTCCCTCCCCTCAGAAGTCTCGCGTGATTAGTAGAAACCAAGCTTGGTTTCTCATGGCTTGATCGACCCACTCCCATGGCCTTGCCGCAGTTTAAGAATACGAGGACAAATATGGTCGTGAAAGCGTACAGGAAGCGCATACTTGCCAGAGCGTGAAAATTCGGGTCGAGGAGTTGCGGTTGGAGCGGTCCGCATACGCCTTCGCCAGAGAATGGGAAATGAAAGCTGAATCAGGGAATACGGAGCAATGAATTGCTTGGTTGGAGGTAGCCTCCCACAAATTCAACGGTACGACAAGCAGTTTGGATTATGGTTTTGTTTCGAATGTTCATTTTCAAGGGGTCCAAGACGATTTGACGCCAACAGATTCACACTGTCAAACAGAAGTACTGTACCTGAACTTATGTTACCAAGCACACCTTGGGCACTTCGTACGGGACTACCGTACTCGTACCGAGGTGGCTATGGCTACGGACACTGCCTGGGCAGCAGCAAACGCTGGACACAATATATCGCCCACCTTTGATTCGCGTTGGGCAAGTTGAAGATGACTAAAATATCATTTAGAACAGTTCAGATACGTATTTGGAGCGAATCGAGCTATTGGACAGTACAGATAAGTACTAGTAGTATCTCTAAAACGAAATCTGAAGCTTTAACACGTTGGTTGTATTGCATTTTGGGTAGCACCAAGGCTTCCTGACGTGATACTACGGAGGGATATGACCCATCCTCTTCTATCTAGCCACCTTCTCGACAAGTTTTCATTTCTAGCTGATGGTGGTTTCAGGCCTCCTCGATGAAATCTGAAACCATCACCAACAAACCTGAAAACCGTGATTGGATTGATGTTGCGCTCGCTCAACCTTGTGAGAGAGACTACTGAGTGGTAATGGCTTCGTCCATCATCCAGCCTCCGCGCGGCCCCCACTCTCTCACTTTCCAATTCGCCACTCCACCACTAAACCGACCGAGCCCACACCCGAGCTGGCCTCCGCGATCAACATGCACTCCAAGCTCCTCGCCGTGCTCAGCCTGTGCGTCGCCGCCTCCATGCTGCACGTGGCCGACGCCGGTGCCGCTCCTGCAGGCCTCTCGCCGCACCGCCACCTCGGCGCCAACCAGAAAGACTATGGACACCACCCGCGCCGCCACGACCACGACCACGACCACGATCACCGCAAGAAGCACCGCCACCACGATCACGACAAGTACTACCGTCGCCGTCTCGAAGACGCCAAGAAGGCCACCGAGTCCTCGGACTACGACGACGGCAAGGATGACTACGGCAAGGACCGCAAGGACGACTACAGCTACGGCAACGATGACTACGGCCACCATCACAAGGACGTCTACGAGTACAAGGGCTGCGACGACTACGGCTACGGCCACGGCAAGGATTACTATGGCAAGGACTACTACGGAAAGGACTACTACGGCAAGGACTACTACTATGGCAAAAACTACTACGGCAAGGACTACTATGGCAAGGACAACTAC